>NC_045560.1:93940615-94243353 GCF_009819795.1 Aythya fuligula | reverse complement strand
CAGCAGGGTCTGAGTCAGTAGATGTTGATGAGCCACTGTCTTCTGCCCACTTTAGTCTTTCTGACAACTAAGTCTGCAATATTGTAGTTTACAATCTTAGGACTTACACAGAGTTTCACTTATTGTCATACTCCACACATAAAATTACCTTGTGAAGTTCTAGTGGATTTCACAGAATATTTTCATTTCAAACATATTTGTATTTCTCTCTCTCTCTCTCTCTCTCTTTACCTATTTTCAAATCTTTTCATTAAAAACAAGCAAAACAAACAAACAAACAAACAAAAAATTGTCATATCTTCCTTGATGCTTATTTACATGTAGTAATGTTGTCAAATAAAACTGAACAAGTTGTTTTTATAAAATTATCATACAATCCAGGGGAATGACAATGACACTGTTGGAGAGTACTTTGTGCAGGTAATCACTGAGGGACATTTGGGTTGAAGGAGTAGTGCCGTGGGCCACTGGTTTTGGCAACAGCATAACTCAGTGAAGAAGTTCAAACTCTTTCTTTCCCCATTCCCAGTTGCTCATTCCCACCCCAGAGTTTATTCTGAACCTAGACTATTTGATTTTATTTGGTTTATAATGCAGCAATTACATATTGAGATGTGAACTGGGAGAGAATTAATCATTAAAACATATAAGAGAAATGAATTTACCAATCTACAAACTTAGATGATATTTCTGTACACACGATACACTAAATACTATATAATGTGGGGTTCAAAATATAACAAATATCAATTAGAAAGTCAGGGAAGATTATACTAAAGACTCCTATTCTCCTTATTCTCCTATTATTCTCTCTGTATGCAGACTGATCTAGGCTAAAGACAAAGGTAAAGAGAGAAACACTTTGTCTGGAATGAAATTTGAGTGGAAGATTCTGAGATTTGGTCACTTGAATGACTAGATTTTTTTTTTTTTTTTAATATACAAAGATTTTAGACATTTTTTATTTTTGAAGTCATTATTATTATTAAGTTTATTTTCTGGTGGTAATGGACAGAACGTCACAAGGTATATGACATCTCTCACTTGCTGTGTTTGCCTTAATGATCAGCCCGTGTGTGTGTGTGTCCTCTGTGTGTCACAGCACTTCATTAACTTCTAACTTCATTACAGACTAGGTTAAAAAGAAAGACATGCTACAAAGCCAGCATCTTTATTCAAATGTGTGACCTTCATGCTTTCTGATTTATTAGTGTAATATAAGGCAATATCACATAAACATAACATATTTATCAAACACATTTTCTCAGTAACTTGTGATGAGCATAAAAACTGGAACACATATCTTTCATAAAAAGTCTCTCATACCAAGACATTACCTTTTAAATAACAATGATAAAGACACAGTGGGTTTTGCTATGCTTCTCCTCCCCACGGATTATTGCCTGTTAACCAGTTTGCGTTTTCATTTTCTTAACAGTCCATTTCTGCCTAAAATATTTAAATGTTAAATTCTGTCTTGGTTATTTTTGGGCTGTTCTTCCAATGCTGAATATAATGTTGTTGTTTTTTTTTCCAGTCTTCAGTTGTAAGGTAAGGAAACAGTGTTGTATCTTATAGTCTTTATCCTGAATGTTAAATAACCCGAAGTCATTGTATGACTAGCGTGGCTTTTCACTAACAGAAAAAAATCCACATCTTCTTGTATACACCGTTTACAATATTTTTGCTCAATTAAAGTCCTTAATCGTAAAAGCTGTCAAAAAAAAATATATTAGAAGATCAATCAAAAACTGTATGTGATAAAATCAAGTAACTTTGTACTAAATGTGAGTCAGCTTAAAATTTAGGAGTAGTAATGAGTTCAGTATTTCTTTTTGACTGAAGACATTGCTCTAGCAATTTGACTTTTTTGATTATAGGGTCACCAATACATTTCATATTTTGTTACTGTTTAACATTCCAGAATTGTATTTCATGTAAACTATCAACATGTTAATAAAATATTTTCTGCTCTTTAGATTACAGTTTCCACCTTACAGTGGATGCATCTCAGTTACTAATTGCTGTTGAGACCTTTGCATGCTAAGCCACAGACCTATCAGACTTCACCCTGGCTTCTTCTATATTTATAAATAACATTTGGCATATTTCTGACATCAGTTTCTCATTTGCAGTGTAAACTAATAATATAAGATGGAATGGAAAGACACAGAGATAATCCTCACTGACCCTTGGGGTCACCCTGTGCTTTGCTATAAAGATGAAAAGAAATGAGCTGCAGCTCAGCCCTTTAAATTAACAGCAAAAGATATCAAATCCTTAAACCATTTAACAACTTAATTTGACTTGGTTTTGTTTTTCTTTTATTTCTTGTGGGAGAAGGAAGTGGGAAAGCCTGATTAGAGTGGGATTCCAATTCTACGAGTCTTTGAACTAACATTTGGAATTGTGGGCTTACTTAATATTTAAATCATTTTACTGTATATTCAGTGAGTTTGCATATATTGCAATATGTCGGTAGAGTTAATCAGTGTGATACATAGTACAGTTTAGCTGTAGATGGGAAATTATTTCAGAACAGTTCTAATATCAATATTACTAATGACTTCATTCTCTTAAATTGACCTGGTTTTCCCATGTCTTCTTACAAGCAACTAATGAAACACCCAGCAATATTCTACTACAGGAAATTGGTATTTTGTTGAAAGTTACTTTTCAACCTTTTCATTATTTAATTTTTTTCACTGCATCTTGGTCATGACATAAGTAGTTAGCTAAAAATTTAGTTCTTTCTTTTCCTATCTGATACTTTTAGTATTGTTGCTCTGGGTTTCTATTATGATGATGATAATTGAAATTGCTCTATTTCTTCAATTTGTGTATGTAGTAAAAACATATTTTTGGACCCAATATAATCATTACTACACAGCATTATATTATTATGTCACCAGTTTAGGATTGCTTTTGACTTCATTATAAAACCTGACAGGAAAATAAGATGAATTACATGGCTACCAGCTGAGCTAAAGTTTAAATTACTTTCCTGCATTCTAGGGAATAAAGGCCTACAAAGTAAAAAAAAATAATAATAAATAAATAAATAATCAAAAAAACACACCAACATCTGATCCTGATCTAACATAAATGTGAATAGTAGTGATAAAAGTGCTTAATATAATAATATAATATGTACATTGCATCTAGCAGAAGATGTTGCAGTGGTGTGAGTTTCCAGCATGAAAAGAAAACAAGTTTGAATATTGATCTTTTGAAGCTCCATTAGCTATATGCTGAGCATTGCTGACATCACAGATTGATGTCTCTTTAAACTGTGTCTCAGATTGAATCACTTGGGGAAACCATCTATTGACTTTGGATGTTAGTGCCGTTCAGCCACTGGAGAATGCTCTTTCTGTTTCTGTCTTCCTCTGTCTGTCTGTCTGTGTGTCTCTTAAATGTGCACACACACACATGCATGCAAACACATTTGTCCTTTTGTGTTAGGGAGTATTATCTTTTTTTTGTTGTTGTTGTTGTTTGTTTGCCAAAGTTACATTTATACTTCCTTATTATATCTGAACATTACAGAATGGTTATGATATTCACAGAGAGGCAAAGTTCTTTTTACTGATTTAAAGCATTGAGATCACATCCAGAAAAGTCTAAAGAAATGAGCATCATCTTTTCTGCGTGAGACCTTCATTTCACCTTGTAAAGTGAGGCAACTGTAATAGCCTCCAGAGGAGTGCTACAGGGATCAATAAAGACAAAGAAACCAAAGCCCTTCTGAGGTCCTGGTAGTAGTGATGTGTGTCTGTGTGTGTGCGTGCCTGTATGCACATGGATGAAGAGAGCTGGTTTATGATGAAAAGGAATGCAAATGTTAAACGCATTGATCAGCACTCATCTCCGTTCAACCTCATGCCCTCTGCTACATCAATACATTGGAAACATAATTTGTATCAGCAGTTGTTTCTTTAATTAAGATCTCTCCCAAATCTTTCTCATTGATTCATGCCATTAACTTATTGACCAACTTGTTTATGCTGAGGTGGTACTTTTTGCTGGCATATCTCTAAGTTCACAGTGCTGGTCACTACAGATGTCTTGGCAACTAAGCAGAAAACTGGAGCTCACTCAGCTTTGAAAATTCTTTAACAGCACACAGATGTTTTTATGGAGTAAGGAAACAAACAAACAAACAAACAAACACCCAGCACCACCAACAAAGTGCAAATACAAATCAATAGCTGTTCAACATCTCAGAACTTTGAAAACCTGGAGAAAAAAAAAATCTTTTCTAGAACCCTGCTAGACAACTACCTAGTCTAAAGACAACATGCACAAAATATCATAACCATGGGATCATCTACAATCTCTATATGTTATTGGCTAATAACCAGGAACTAAATGACAGAGTATGTAATGAAATGTTAACTATTTTCAGGGCTTAAAAGTAATTTATATTTCATGTAATTAAATATTTGGTACAAAGGTGATAGTCAAGGCAGGGTGTAGTTAAAACTAGGTAAAAATTGAAAAAGGAAAGCTCCAAAAATATTTCATTGTAATTATGCATATTTCATTTGCTTTTCTGGTTCTTTTATGTTAGTTTTCCATAAATACACTATCAAAGAGGTTTAGTGGTCAATATATTCATAGATACAACATTTCATAGGGATGACCGGAGTGTAAAATTTGTAGCAGAAACAAAATCAAATTATATAATGTTATCTTTTTAGTTAGTCAAAGTAGTCGATTTTGCAGAAATTTCAATTAGTTGTGAATGGCTTACACAAGATTCATATATAAGGATTTATTCAATGAAGGCTCTCTATCTTGTATGGACTTGCTGATTTTTATAAATGCTGTGTTGGGACATTCAAAAACTCAAGAGAAGAAAAAAGGAATAGAGCAACTATGAGCTGGTACCTCTAATGTTAATAAATAGGTGATTGTCCATCTCTAGTCTGCACTGGTATGGCTTCACCTTGGGTACTGTGTGTAGCTTTTGGTGCCACAGTATAAGGAAGAAATAAAACTTTTAGAGAGTGTCCAAAGGAGGGCAACAAAGATGGTCTACAGGGGAAGACATATGAGAAGCACCTGAAGTCACTTGGATTGTTCAGCTTGAAGAAGAGGAGAATGAGGGCAGACCTTATCACAGTCTACAGCTTCCTCATGGGGGCGGGAGTGGAAAGGCACTAACCTATTCCCTCTGGTGACCCAAGGGAACAGCTTGAAGCCATGACAAGAGAGGTTCAGGCAGGATATCAGGAAAAAGTTCTTTGCCAAGAGGATGGTTGGGCACTGGGACAGGCTCCCCAGGAAATTGTTAACAGCATAGAGACTGCCAGAGTTCAAGAAGCATTCGGACAATGCTCTCAGACACATGGTATGATATTTATTTATTTATTTATTTGTTTGTTTGTTTGTTTATTTTGGAGTTGTCCTTTGGGGACCCAGAAGTAGGATTCAACGATCCTTGTGGGTCCTTCCAAATCAGATATTCTATGATTCTATGAATCACATGAATATTCATATAGCTGTATACATAAAATGGGGAAAAATATACCCTGTATTTCTCAGAATTCTGACTTCCACTTAAAGTAAGTATTTACTTTACTTATATCCCTGTCCTGGCCATGGTAGGCCAGTATCTACAACCATCTCTCTCCAGAAGCAGTGATACCCAAAACCAGTCTTCGGTCTTTGAGCCTCTAAGGCCTACCAGTTATAGGGTAGCTGGAAGATATGTGGGTTGTCTTCTGCAGCTTCTATGAAGATGGGAAGGCATGAGCCTCTTACTGTCCTTCTAACCTTATTTCTACCAACTGCATTTCATATCTGGGAGCTAACAAGCTATGTCACAGAACATCTGACAGCAAAACCAGGATTCAGACAGGATTCAATTTCAAAAATTTGAGTGGACCATAACATCCATGACATTTGGAATATTTAGTGTGAGACCAGCATGATTTATTTTTTTTTTAAACAGAAAAAACATAACCCAGGTGCACTAATAAAAAAGTGGACAGAGATACATTGTAAATGCTGTACTCTGTGAAGTAAGTTTAACCAAAACTGCTTTTATGTCTGTGGAGCCTGAGTTCAGACGTTATCAGTGGGAAGTTTTGTCATTTACTTGAAGATTATTTGACTTCCCCCAAAACCAAAATATTATAGGACTGTGAGATAAGAAAATCAGCTGAATGTTGTAATGTTGTGGCTAAAATGATCAGGAGTGAAACAGTGTGTTGTTTTTTTGTTTGTTTGTTTTCTTTTTTTTTTTCTTTTTTTTTTTTTCTTTGTCTAGGATTAGAGTTACATGTGATCTAGCCTCTGCTATTTCTCCTACTTCAGATAAATCTTTTCAGATAAATTCTAGGATAGGTGAAATGAGCCATTGAGATGTTCCTGCCAGAACTTTAAGGTGAAGTTTTGATGAATTTTACTGCAGATTTCAATTTCCATTATTTTAATGAGTCTACAAACAAAAGAAGATTTGATCAAATGATGCTAATTTGCATTTTCAAGGTTGTTTTCAGAATGGGTGAAATCCCGGCAAAGAACCTGCCAAAATTAATTTAGTTAATTGGTGGATTCTTCTTTTAATTCTGAAGTACGAGTCAGCATGGATCACAGTTTTCATTACACTGCTTTCTAAACCATTTAGCTAATTTGGTGTTTGAACTGCATGTAGAAAAACCCCTATGTTCTGTTACAAATTGCAGCTAAGAATGGGAAAATGTTAGAAACTCCTTACTCAGAGTCTCACAACAAGAAAAAAAAAAAAAAAAAGAGGACTGAGAATCCTTCAAGACATTCAGAGATGAGTTCAATGTGTGTCTAATTTTAATATTTTGGGCATACAAAGAAATTTTATACTTTTTGCAGGATTGCCTGATCTTCATTCTTTGTAGGATAGTCCTCTCAAGAAGTGATATACTAATTCTGATGGACAAGAGAACTAAGCGATGTCTGTGACACTTGCTTGCTTAAGCTTACTTGATATGTTCTTGTTAATGTTTTCAGAGAAATAAGCTTATGCAGGAAAAACAAGAGTGAAAACCTTTATGAAGTGAGAGTGATCACAAAAAAAAAAAAAAAAAAAAAAAAAAATAATTAAGGTAAAATGTGAGATTTTGACTGTAAGACATTCAAAGGCCTTTATTTTTGATTGTTATGTGGGCAACACTTTATCTTGTTCCTTCTGTAGGAGACATTTTTTGTCTGTGAGTTAGGTATGGGGAGTTTTAGTTATATATGCTCACAATTATTTGTCTTTCTGCAGTCTCTCAAGATTATGACCAGTAGTCTGAACAGCTTAAAGAGTTAATACTTTTTTTCTTGTTAGTGTACATATTTTAACATGTTAAAAGCAACAGAAAACTGACAGATTAGCTTGTAAAATTAACAGATATCTATAGCAAACCTATTATGCAAACTTATGCAAACTTCTCAGAAATAGCTCTTGATGGAAAGAAAAAATGAAAGGTTTTATTTACTTGTCAATCTTCAGACTAAAGAAACAAATGATCCAGACTGGCCTCTCTTAAGTGTTCTAGATTTTATAAAACACAGTGATGTCATCTGAAGTTTTTGTTTATTCTGCATTACAGGAAAAATGACAGCTCAATTTATCCTCACCTGATAAGTATTTCATTTAAATTTCACACTGGGTGCATAAGAAATTGTTTTAACATATTTTTTAATGTTCTGAAATCTTTTGTCAGCACATTTCCTGCACAAATTTGAGAAAATAACATGCAACGCCACTTCTAACTTCCCGTATTCTTTTATAAAAACCTCTTTGCAGTCAGCACTTTGAATGCTAAAACACCGGTCTAACCTTGCTGTCCTCATGTTATTAAAAATAATCTCAGCAACCTGGTTTGGAACAGAGCAGTTGGCAAGAACAAAAGTTTTGTGCAAAGGGTTAGCCAGGACTTCTTCCTTGGAGGGAAATAGCTCATATATATAGTTCATATATATAGGAAATAGTTCATAAGGAATACGGATGGGCAGATGATAAAATGAAGATGTGGCCTAAATATTTTTCAGAAACATTTTCAACTATGTATCAGGAATATTTTCTTCATAATTTTCAGCTTTTTGTTACTTTCTATCATCCCTTCCTGAATTTCATACCATTGCTACGGCCTCTTTATTACATAATTATCTTTTTCTTCCTCTTTTCCTCTTTCCGTCTCCCTCCCTCTTCCTGCCTTTCATTCTGAATTTCTGTTCTCATTTACCTTTTTCTCTCTTTCCCTTCTAGTTCCTCTCTCTCATTTTCTCTCATTTTCTCTCATTTCATTTTCTCAAATTCTCTCATTTTCTTTCTTTCCCCCCCCCATTTATTTCTTCTCTCTTTTTTTTTTTCTTTCTCTCTGTTTCTTTCTTACTTTTTGTTTCTTTCTGTCTAGCCTACTTTTTTATATTATTTTATTTGGCTCATCTTGTAGCTGCATGAACCTGCTTTTGCTGGTTTGATATATAAAAGGGGATAAAATAAAGAACCCAAGGTAGGTTTGCTTCTTTCCAGGGCTTCCTCCATAACATTTTAAACAACCTGGAAAAAGGCATGCAGCTTTTGGGAAGCTCTGAGGACATTTTCAGCTGGGTATGTCCTGTCTTGAAGATCTCATAAAGCCAGATTTGAAGAGTTGAACTGGCTCAAAAATGGGAGCATTAGAAATTGAAGATATAAAGGTATATTGATGATCTTTTAAAGATAATCATTTTGAGGTGTGTGGCACTTATTTTAGAGCATTCCTGGGTAAAGAACATCTCCAGAGGCAGTAGTTCTATACCCACCTTGTTAAACACACTTTTTGAGTAGTTTAAAAGGATAGCATGGAATATGATGAAAAATTTGGCTTAGACAGGATATCCCATTCCCTGTAAATACACATTGAAGGGGCTAAGGAATTTTAATGAGGAAGAATCTTGAACCTAGGTCTTATAATTTTCAGGGCCTTGTGAAGGCTGGGGTGCTCGCCATAGATCTGTCAGGCAGGGCCCAACAGCCAGGGCCCATTTCATTGCCCCAGCCAGCAGCAGGGTAGCACTGGGGCAGCCATGTCTCCAGGCATCTGACACCTCCAAAATTTGCCTGTTCTCACAAAGGAGAAGTCCATCCCAAGATAATTTTCAGTGAACCTAGGGTAGTAGTTCTGAGATACTTTTTATTCATTTGAAATTTTTCCACTAAATGTTATTTAACTGAAACTGGACAGTTCAGCTTGAATTATAAATTGAAAACCTGGAAAAAATACACTCTGTATACCATTTAGAAAATAAAAGAGCTTTCTTTTCAGATAATACTGAATCTAGCTACCTTTTTTTCTAGTAATCAAAAAAAATAGAAATATTCTATCGTATTAGTAAAACTTATTCCAACTTCACTGTTGCAATGAAGGATGGAATTATTTGGGGCTGTGAGGCACTTATTTTGAGAGTAAACAACTGTAATGTAAACAAAATTGCAGAAAAAAAATACACTTTTTTTTTTTTTTTTCTCTATTCTTAGCAAAGATACACATAATTTCAAACTTATAGATACCTAGGTGATTTTATGAACTTGATACTGCCTTTGTAAATTTAGTCAAATGTTGGGAGCATGTCATTAGTTTTCTTATTATGTAGCAGATGTTAACATAAGAAGTAGCTTCAGAGTATTATATCATTGTGATAATTTAAACTGAATATATGATAAAAATGGCAGTTATATATATATAATAAAAGCATATGCGAAATTATTGAACATTGAGTCGTGTTATGACTATTCAACTGGGATTTTCTTGCAGGAAGAAAATTTTGTTTTGTCAACATCAATACCATACTTTTTATGTAGTGACAGTTATCTCAGAGAAGAGGGACATTTATATTTTTGAGTCAATGGACTTTATAAAGATACAATTCCTTTTCAAATTCCTTATTGACTTTCCTATAAGTTTTGTATTTAATTGGGAACTGGGAACAGCTGTGAGGATTAATTTTATGTTTTAAATTAATTTTTATATTAATTAATTAATTAATTAATAATTTTATATTTTAAGTTTTACCTGACACTGCCCCCGAAGAACTGTAACTCACAGAAAAGCTGGCATTCGTCTTAGCTGACTTAGATGTTCACAGCATAGACCTTGACTCTCAGTTGCCTAGACTTACTTTAAATAAGTTCTTTGCAGTTGTACTTTATAAACTGTAAAGAGAATTTAAACTGTTACTTTTTGTGTCTACATTAATCTTTCTGAGAATATATAAAATGTTGTGGGTGCTGGAAGTTAAGTGGAATTGCAAGGAGGCATCAGGAAAAAAATAATAAAAAGAAATCCTTTCAGGATTATTAAATATATGGACACAACTTTTGGTTCAGGAAATATCTAAAATGGAAGCTTTTTGAAAATCGAGAGAGTACTTGTCAACATATCTCTATAAACTTACTTTGTTTTCGTACATCTTCCTAGTCATCCACTTTTTGCCTTTTGCAGGGATAGGTTGGTGAACTATTTGCACCCTTGCTTTCACTCTGTGCCCCAGTCTCATGTTATGATTTTGCCACAGTGATAGACAGAAGTGTGATTTTTTTTGGTGTAAAGTTATCTTTCTGTATGCTACAAGAATTTCTTATATGAAAACAACTATCAAAAACAAAAATAGGAATAATTAAAAAAAAAAAGTTCAGTGGATGCTCACAGAAGAATGCATGGATGTATTTAGAAGGCATCCAATCAGCTTACAGGTTGTTTTATTCTGTCTGTAGATACACAGTAAATACACAGAAACTTTACCTTATGAAGTCCTAGAGACTAAAGAAGACTCATCAGCTGACAAATGCTTCTGAGAAAGTTTGTGGCGAGGTAGGGCATTTGAAAGCACTTTATCAGCTGCTGGCAGAGAGCCAGGACCCAGGCTACTATGGCACAAGCTGAAAAAGAATATGTTCTCATCCATTGTTTAAAGGCTGGTTTCCTCTAAAAAGTTTTTCTCTTCACCTCATAAAATACATCTTCATCTAATAATAAATAAATAAATAGATAGATAGATAGATAGATAGATAGATAGATAGATAGATAAATAAATAAAAAGAGTGTTACAAAGTCATTCATTCACTGTCATTACTCCCAGGAAATCACAGCTGAACCTCCTGAAAAAAACTTTGATATTTCTGGTCTCAAGTCCAGGGCACAATCTGGACAGGGAAGAATTTTGTGCTTCCATCCTGAGAAGGACAGAACAACTAAAGGCTGGTCCAAGAAGGACTGCGTTCAGAGAGGTCTGAGAAATCTGACGTGAAATTAGCTGAGTGACTGTGAGTGACTGTGATATACAGCAAGTGTTTCACATCTATGTAGCTATTCCCTTACACTGGAACATAAGATGTTTCTCACTTCTACTGTTAGAGAAATTGTTGCTATAAATCATTTAATTTCCCTTATTGGAAGCAATTAAATATTATGCATTAATTCAAGATAAATTGAACCTCAGAGAGCTTGATTTAGTAGCTCTACAGGCAGGGTATTCTTATTATCGGATGTACGAAGTGTTGCTACAAGTCCAAATAGTTCTATGACCTGTAACTAATTCCAGATGGCTCCATAAAGAGAGACAAGAATAATAACATTGTTTATTCTCAGAGTGCTGAAAATACTTTCTGAATTTTAGGTTATAAAATTATTTTTATATGTTTCTGATAGCTTGAATTGGGCTTGAGTTCAGTATATTTCCATTAGGAAAAATGGTTGTGAATAAATTCTATGACTGCTTTTTAAAAGATTATATGTCTGTTTAGTCTGTTTGTTGTTTTTTGTTTGTTTGTTTTTGTTTATTATTATTATTATTATTATTTTCTTTTTTAATGCAATATTTAATGCGGTATTGTTTTCCAGAATAGATATACTGTGAAAATATCAAGTGTGAAAATATTAGGCTTATGTACTTTGGATGAGCAATTGGAAAGGGCTAAACATGGTCTCATCTTTTTGTTCTTCATGAAAATAAATTCACTCTTTTGATTAAAGACAGTTCCATATAATCCATATGTGTGTTACTCTAGTGTATTAGAATACAATTATCCTGTACATGTATTTCCTTGTAATATGTACACGTATGTTTTGGTCAGGGTGATATATGCCAAAGTCAAAGTTACCTGAATTTATCTAATCCTGGTTGAATGAAGATGGGTAGAATAATTATAAAGGCATTGTTTTAAAGTTTAATACCATATATTCTTTCTACAATTAATTTTTTTGACTTTCTTAATGGTCTTTAAATTAAAATATGGGGATGTGTGGTGCTTAGAGGTCTTTAGAGTATTGGATTGTGCTGTGATGCCCTTTCTGCCTCAGACGTTAAAGGTCTCTGTTATATTTCTTGTGTCCTTTGGGGCAACTGTGCATTCTTTTTTGTGTCCACCCCAGCAGTAAAAAGAATGTTGCAAAAATCAAACATTTCCTTATATTAATGCAGACTAACTTAAGTAATTGATCAAATTGTGTTTTCAGTATAGAATTAGGCCTGTAGAAACTTAGATTTATTTAAAAATTAATAAGTTAAAAAGAAAGGCTGAAATAGGTTTCTCCTTTTGTCCTTCTCCAAATTGTTGATTACTGTTCTTAAAATCCAAGTCCTTGGTTTTTTGCTCTTCTAATTTAATGAGGGCAATAGCAAGCAAACAAGGAAGACAATGTCTGAGGAAAACAAGAAAACAAATAAACAAAAATCCTAACAGCTATGTAAATATAGCTCTCAGGAATTTTTCATTCAGACTTGACAACCTGTAAATGTAGGTCTTTGGGCTTTGCTGTAATGAACACTTTCAGTTTTCAAATGGGCTGTGGAAGAAGTCTAAAAATGAATGCATCACATATCTAGGAATAAAGCTACCTACCATCCTTCCATAAGGTTTCCACATGAGTTTCAGAAAAGAGACAAATTAAAAATTTTACTACTCATGTTGTCTGTCCTCCCCTCTCTCTCCTCCTTCCTTCTCCCCCCCCCCCCCCCCCCCCCCCCCAAGAAATATAAATAAAAATCCTTCAGAATTTATGCTGACACTATCAATTGACTGAAGAATATACCAAAATAAGCCAAGGATCTAAGCTTTTTCTCAACCCATCTTGCAATGTCAGATCACATACAGATCACTTGATCTCAAAACAAAACAAAGCAAAAACAAAAACAGTTTACATTAAAAAATATATATTAGCTGTCACTGAAAAGCATAAAGTTTGAAGTGTCTTTCCAGAATAGCACTCATCCACTCAAAAGAACTGCAGCTATGATATTCAACATTATGTGTTCATTTTTGTGCATTATGAATATGTCTTTGCAGAATTCAGGACTTGTCTACATAATTTATATATTTTTTTATTTTCTTTAGAACTTTTCACTTTGACATCTTGTTCTGTGTAAGTTTTTGTACCTTTTTTTTGAGTACTACATCCTCTAGCATATTTCCTTAAACTCTCCTTTGTATGTTTTATTTCCTATGTTACAGTTTCTGTACTACAATATTCTAGTTAGTGTTCTTTCTAACTTGACTTGATATCAAGAGTGGAAAAGTGTCCTCTATTTGCTATTTGTCATGAACACAGGAACTGTTTATTTTAAGCAGTATAATATTCCAAGTCTTTTTGTAAACTGGTAACTGCCACACATCATCAGATTAATTTTTTTACCTAATGTTGTGGGATTTGTACCCACTATCTTTAGGGATGGATCTGTCCTTTCATGACTGGTCTTTTCTCACTGCTTGACAGACCATACAACTATGGAAAGTATGTGGTCTGCATTAAGGATCAGGTAAGTAGCAGCGGACACATTCTAACAGATCTCTGTACAGTGCCATTGCAGATGTCTTGTAAAACGGAGAAAATCTCACTAAATAGTAAAGGAATACTGCTTTTCAGTCTTTTTTTTTTTTTTTTTTTTTTTTTTGGGTATTTTTGATGGATTCTCTTACTCAAAATCCATCAACTCATCTGATACCACTGGAACCTGTGAAGTGTTAACTCTTAACCTCATCCTTTTGGAAGATGACTTAAAATGGGTAAAAGGATGTGTATTATGTGGAGAAGGGGGATATATATTAAAAAAATAAATAAATAATGCTGTTATAGGGATAAAGGGGGGGGGGGCTGATGGTTCAAATCTCCATGGGCCTTGGAATCGAGCCTGTTTCTGTCAGATTGTGGCCCTGCTAACAAATCCAATAGCAGCTAATCTGATCATCTGCTCTCTAGTTTTCATGCTGTGTTTTCTTCAGAGTTCCTTCTCCTAGTTCCAGTCTGTGACAGTGTGATAAGACACAAGAAATTTAGTCATCATTGCTGCTGTAAAGGAGCTCAGAGAAGGGATTATGATATTCCATAACCCTTACATTAGACACGGACAGGGGCAGCCACTGCTGTGATTACAGGCCTGAACACTGCTATTATTTTTCCCACCTCCCTCCCACTCTTCACTTATTTATTTATTTAGTTAGTTAGTTGGGTTTTGTTAGTGTTTTGTTGTTGTTGTTGTTGTTTTTTGTTTGTTTGTTTGTTTGTTTTCAGAGACAGTGTTAAAAGACAAGCTTAGAAATATTCACCATCACAATCATCATCCCAAATCTTGTGCAGAACTCAGAAGTTGTGCAGCTCAAAAAGTAGTTACATTTCTAAACAACACGGCCAAGATGACTGTCATGCAAGTTATCGAAAACACTCACCTGCTAGTCAGTCATTATTAGGAAATTCAAACAGTGTAAGCTGAACAAATCAACATGGAATACAGAGAGGATGCCACAGGGAGCATTGATTTGGGAAAAAGTATAGTTTACTGCTGAGGCAACTTAGAGATTATGCTGTCCTGTTTTCTTCACATAGCAATAGCTATGAGGAATATATTATTTGCAGTACCTTTTGCTTCTGGTTATCAAGAAGGTTTCCAGTGTTGTTGCTGAGCCCATAGTTATACTTGTGTTAACTGACATCCCAGCAACAAGTCTTTTTATGTCATCTGTGACTCCAATCCTCAAAAGAAAGTTATACCTGAAAAAAGTAGAAGTTTTTTTTAGTAGCAAAGTCACACAAAAATTAAAAAAAAATTAAAAATAGGTGACAATGGAAATCAGATTTCTCTCTCTCAAAGTAATAAAATGGTCTGGAAATACTCTGTTCTGTTATTTGTTTGCTTATAAAGCAAGAAGCAAGAGAGTTTTTAAATTGGCTTGAGCTGTTGGTTAAAGACTACTTCTTGTATTTCAAACAAAGTACCCATCACTGGCATAGTTATTTGCTTCGCAGCATTATTATAAGGAAAGGTACAGTATAGAGATGTAACCCATATGCTTCCACCCAATGAAAGGGTTGCATATGAAGCAAGAGGTAGAGACAGTGCAGGATGTTCAGCTGGGATGTTCTATGTCTCTGCACGCATGTGGTATGCAGTGCTGCACAGCTCAGTGAGGAGGGCTGGGCAGGTCCAGAAACAGAGGTATATCTGTTACTTGATAGGCTCAGTAGCTGCTTCTGAAGCTGTATCTGAAGATTTTATTGCAGATGAACTTTCTGACAGGACATACCCAGTCACCACCAAACTCTGAGACAGGGATTAGATTACAGGAATGAAAGATCTTTAGTCTCTGTGGCTACATGCAGGACCAAAAGAGGTGCCTGTTGTGTGCACTGGACCCTCATTGCCTGATATATGATTCAGGTCACATGCTAGGCATTTGCCTGCAAGTGAAGACCAGTTGAGCAAAGTTGGGAGCTCTGATCACAGTGGAGACTGCTGTATGGATGACTCGGGAGAATGACTTTTGGCTCATACAGAAAGGATTTCTAGTCTGGTGATCATCCCTTTGTACTCTGCTCTGGTGAGGCCACACCTTGAGTACTGCGTTCAGTTTTGGGCCCTTCACTACAGGAAGGACATTGAAGCCCTCTAATGTGTCCAGAGAAGGGCTACAAAGCTGGTGAAGAGCCTGGAACATAAGTCCTATGAGAAGCACCTGACAGAACTGTTATTGCTGTTGTTGTCTTACTGCTCTCTACGACTACCTGAAAGGAAGTTGTGGGGAGCTGAGGGTCAGCCTCTTCTCACAGGAAACCAGCAATAGGACTAGAGGGTATCGCATCAAGTTGCACCAGGGGAGGTTTAGGTTGGAAATGAGGAGACATTTGTCCTCAGAAAAGTGTAGTCATATATTGGGATGGGTTGCCCAGGGAGGTGATGGAGTCTCTGTTGCTGGGGGTGTTCAAGGAAAGGTTGGACATGGTAGTTAGGGACATGGTTTAGAGGGTGACATTGGTAGTAGGGTGATGGTCAGACCAGATGATCCCGGAGGTCTTTTCCAACCTTATTGATTCTATAATTCTATGATAAAGCAATAGTGATCTACCTTACATGGAGCTTGAGACTTTAGCTCTGAAATAAGATCAGAAGAGAGTATGTTTAATTGTAATGCACTTAAAAGTTAACAATGTAAATATTATTTTAATACGTTATATTTAAATATATGCTAATACTTATATTTGAATATATGTAATCACAATGAACAGAGGAACTTTGAGGGACATAATATCATCAGTAATTCCTACCAAAAGGTTGTGTTTAAAATTTAAACAAAGTATTCCAAATATGGTTTACTATATTTGATGCTATTTATAATAGTTTATGTGTGCATTAATTTTCTTTTGAATTGGAAGACTTACATGTTACTATCTCTTTGAATTTTGATTGGAAACTATTAATTATGGTTTTTCAAAATTCTTCATACAGTTACTGTAAGGTTTAACCCAACAGTTTTTTCTGGAAACACCTAATACTTTCTTTAAGAAAAACATCTGTGTATCCTTTCAGAGTTTTTCTGTTGTTGTTGTTGTTTTGTTTGTTTGTTTTTCTGAGACACAGACAGAACAAAGGCAATTCAGAGGTATATATAATGCCTTAGCAGTCACTTCCCACCTGACAAATGCAGATGGATTTCATTTCATTTTTACAAAGAATATTGAAAAGATTAAATATTATCACAGAATAAAAATTCCCTGGTAAAAGTAAGCTGTGAAAGACTATGCAACCTTTTCTAAACAACAACAGGAAAAAACAACCAACCAACAACCAAAGAAACCTAACAGACAGCTAAGACTGATAGCAAGATTTCCTATTAATTCATATTTTATATTAGGAGATTTAGCATGCCTTCTGGGTAGAAATGACAAAATCAACAATGATATTTTTTTCTAAGTAGGTGTGCAGTCATCCATCAAAAAAAAAAACAAACAGACAAAAGTAAAAACAAACAACACCCCCCCTCCCCAAAAAAAAAAAAAAAAAAAAAAGCCCAGCACACTCCTCTTGTGCATTTTGAACTTCTGTGTTGAAGGTGATTACCATCAGTCTTAGACATTTTAATTTGATTAAAATCTTTTTTCTGTTTCTGAAGCATGTATTCCTGCATTGGCACAGCCATCTCAGATACTGCTGATATTAATAATCAAAGTGATCCAACACAAGGAAGAATGATAACTGACACTTTTATATATAAATATATTGTGCTTTCCTCCGCTCATGCAAAATTTTATTCCAGAAAATTATATCCAGAAAAGACTTTGAAAGACACCCTATTTGGCCTTAAGCTAATCAAATTGGGAACTCAGCTTGTCAGAGGTCAAGGTTGTAGATGACTTCCTGTTTCCTTTAAAACTAAAAGAAATATGAAAACATCCCAAACTTTTGAGCCATCACCGTGGGGATTTCAGAAGATGACTGAGGCTGGAACAAAGCATACCCTTTTGCTTCTGGGTATCAGGAAGGACTTTAATGGTATCATGACATTGATCACTGAATTCAAGGTCACAGTCATGTCATTGTTAATGAATTCCTAGTGTGATGGTCCAAAATATTAGTATACAGCAGATAGGAAGCAGTGAATATTACAAATGTTTTTAGACATTATTTATAACAACAATAAAGATTTACGTTGTCCACTCATAGTAAGTTTAGACACTTAATTGTGTCTTTCATGTTAGGTGAATTAACATAAAAAAAACAACATGTTCAAATTCTGCTCAGATTTTGTGTATTTTGTGTATCAAGGAAATTGAATAAATTTCTTGAAACCCATCTTATAATTTTCTGAAGTTATTTAATCCTGACTAAGTAAAATATTGATAACACAGTAATCTGCAATGATTTTCTGTCTTTGCTGATTTTCTCAGAATGTAGTCAGTTCACATTTCTTTGTGATTTGCACATATTCAAAGTCAGATTAAATTAGGGCAGAGCTGTCTTAGTAAAGCCCACAGTGACAGAGATGTCCCTAGCTGCAGGAATTCGCAGTTATGACTGCCTCTTCTCTCTGTCCACTATAAATATTTCAGTAGGTCACAGAAGAAGCCAGATACACAATTCATAATTATAATGTACTGGGACTGGCTTGCTTTTCATTGGGTTAAAATAAACCAATAGTTTTTAAAATTCATTATTATGAAGTATGCGTTACGTGTATTATACCCATTTAAAGAACATAGTTTTCTGAAGACTTTATATAAAGGATTTTTATTTTATTTTATTTTATTTTATTTTATTTTATTTTATTTTATTTTTAGTTTAGTTTAGTTATTTAGTTTATTTTAATAGTTTATTGCCATAAATGAGTTAGAATTATAAATCAGAAACACAGAAAAAGTAATGAGGTTTGCAATCACTCTTAGAACCTGTTCTTATAGCATCTGTCTCTTCCACTGTTAAAAGCAAACCTTTCCCACATATTACAAAGAGGTGTGCTATACACTTCAAGATCTAAGTTTCAAGTTGTTGACTTATTGGTAATTTAAGCAATGTTCTGTATATAAATGGAAGAGCGATTGGCTCTGACACAAGACTGAATTCTGGGTTTTGGAACTATGGCAAGCAGAGACCAAGCCAAGGTTCTAGTAGACATTTCCCTGTGCTTCTGCAGATTACTGTAAACATTCAGCAATTCTGACACTTCTATTGGTGCCTGTGTGGTACCAATAAAAGTTAACAATCTAAAATGGCTAAAGAGAAACAGAAAAGTTAGACCTATCTGAAAATAAACTCCAGAGAAGTCGTCTCCACTGCTTTCTATCAGATACAGTCTGAGTGGTGATGTTTTCCCTGAAACAGCAGTCAGGTCAATGTTAACCCAAAGCATGTCATGACATTTTAGTTTCTACCTAAAAATCCACTGACCAAAAATTAAAGATAACATAATAGTTAAAATGTTTCCAATGTGAAAAGTAACACTTAAATACAATTATTCTATCTAAGTCAGACCTTTCAGAAATTCCCTGCTATTTACCAGCAGACTCTGGCTCAAACTTGTCAAAAAGCTGTTGTTTCCACAAACCTAATCCAATCAGGTCCTGCCAGATTGCTAGAGTGTCCCATCAGAGCTCTGGAGCTTCCTAAACTTGTAAAAACTTTGGAATAATGAGACAGAAGCAGAGCAGTTACGTTTGCACTGTTTGTGAATAGAATACCTGGTCTTCCCATGCAAGTTTTGAAGTTTTAACATGATACAAAAATTTAAGAGAAAAGAAAATGAAAAAGTGGATATACTAAGATATCCAGGTAGGTATTTAATTAATTGATGTGGATGCTAAGGAATGAATACAGGAACATTCCTTAATAACTGACAGATAATTTATTGTCAAACGCTCAGTTGAGTAAGCAGCACTAAGAAATCAAGGTAGGAAACTGGATGAAGTTTTTAATTTTTAGACTAGGTTAAGACATTAAAAAAATACATCCACCCATTAATACTTTCCTGAATATGATGCTTCTAGCTGGAGTATCCTTTTGTCTGTATTTTCCTCTTCATATTTTAAACAGACTTAAATAAAATTGACATCAAGCTTGTTCATAAAAGATATATTTGTAAATCATCATTTTCAGCTTTTTTTTTTCAGCTTTTTTGTTGTTGTTGTTGTTGTTGTTCTGTTTTGTTTTGTAAAATAATTTAAGAACCACTTGTAGAAATAGCTAAATAATAAGAAGCAAATTAGGTCATAACTAGATGTCTATAGGAAATAAGCATAAGTAATGAGACAAACTTGGCTGCGTTCAGGTTTAGAAGAATCTTCTCCTACCTTGAATCTATACTGTGTACTAAGGAAGTGTATGGTAACTGTTATTCTTATTGTCATAAGGTTACATTAGTTAAGGAATTTGTGTGCACCAATACTGTATAATCTAATTTATTTATTTATATTTATTTATTAATATTTTATTTTATATTTATTAATATTTTTACGTGCACTTTAAAGTACGTTTTAAGTGATTAATGTAAGTGATTAATGTGATTAATGTAATAGATGGCAGATAGTACATAATAAATCTTGACAAACAGGAAATCATACCTGAACAGAATGTTTGACTGCTGTCCTGTACCAAAAGGTTGTCCTGTCCCTGCATTGCAAGGGTTCTTGGAGCAGCATCTTCAGCTGGATTGGGAGACGCTCTGCAAACTGTTACCGTTTTGCTCTACTGGCAATGTTGCTACACAGCAACCCCTGTCTTACCTACACACAACACTGCACTTAAGTGTCTTAACTACGTTGAGATAACTGTTCTTTCCTGCAGCAACAAGTTCTATTGGTCATCTACAGATGTCTTATCAATGCAAAATTTGACTATTTTTGCAGCAGCAAGAATGGAGGACAGCCTCCAGACATTCTGCCAGGTATGTTAATCAATGCATTTAAGCATACTAATCATATATGACATAGCAGGAGCTGCCTCGGGAAATTTCTAGAACTGACCAAAAGTTGCCACCTGGAGCTTTTCTGTAACAGCTGGTTTCTTAATTGCAAATGTTCAGCCTAGTTTCAAGTTGGCCCCCTCCCTGTCCCAAACCAATCCATTTCCTTATCTATATATGTGACCAAAATCTCTATTTGGATGACTGAATTAATGATTCAGGTGAACTGGGTGTACATACAGACACAGCCAGGTTACACAGCTACACCAAAATTATTACTAAAGAATTAACTTGATTTTCACACTTACATCTCTCATAATCCCGTAGCCCATGACAAACTAAGATTGATTCTGGTTGGGCTGGACTGTTTGAGAATATATTCCTTCCCTGAGTTATTATCTATGTTTCATGGAATTTCTCTCCTTAAAGACACCCACACACAAAACAAACAAAAAGCAAGCAAGCAGGCAAGCAAACAAACAAACAATACCTTGAGTGGTGGCCAAGCTCAGAGAAAGGAGAAATATCTGTTGCCCCAAAACAATATGGTAATAGTTTGACATAAATAGCACCTACAAAAAATATCAGCATATTCCTAGCAAGGAGCAAGACAATAGAGCAGAGCTGAGGCATGCTTCAAAAAGCACATAGGAATCAGCTTTAAATCTGAAAACAGTTCTGCTTAAAGCTAACCTGGAAAAGTAAGATTTATAAACAAAAGGGAAAAGCAGTGTTACAAGCTATTTCTCTCACAGATAGAAAGAAGGGATATGGAAAGTAAAGTCTTTGAACTAATCATCCTTACTCAGCTGCATTGAAGGTATATTTGTAAAAATAATAATAATAAAAACTAATAAAATAAAAGACAGAGCTGTTTCTGCAGTTTCTAAGCCAATAGGCCAATTTTACTGTAATCAATTTCCAACACTCTGTTCCCATTTCTGACTAATCAGCACATGCTGATTAGTCCCCATTAGTTTCCCTAATGCCTAAATTAAGAAGCAGTGGATCTGAGTTTTCAACCTATGGAGTTTAGCATTTTTATTGTGAAGAATCACACCTGCAGGAGTGAATTGCATGCATTGGGTTTGGAAGACTGAATTTAGTTCTTGATTCAGCAACTGAACAAATTTTATGATTTTAGAAACATTGCGTAACTCCTAAGAATAATTTTCCTAATCATCATAATAATTTTCTATCATAAAGACTTGCACCAGAAGCTTTTTATGAACTATTGATTTTGCTATAAAATAGTTGCATCAAGAGATGACAAGTGCTATAGAATTTCAAGTTAGTATGTTTGTATGCCCTGGGCTGTATGATATTATTTCTAAGGTACCTACGTATGGCTCAAAATTATGTTTGAATAAATGAAGTGGAAACAATAACCTAGAGATTTTTCACTATTGCAATTACAAAAAATTTGTATTTAATGCAAATTTAGTTAACTTTTCTATAACCATATATGATATAATCATTGAGCATTAAGAAAATCTAGTATCAGAAAGCAAGTGAAAAACACTTTTTTTGTTCTTTGTTTTCACTGATCAGAGTTGATCTGGAGACAAAATATCAAAAGAGCTTCAAAAGGATAGTGAGATTATTAATAAGCTGTTATCAGTTTTCTGGTGGAATAGCATTTTCACAATTTCTCTCCAGCCACAGATTGGGCAAAGACTGGGATTCTAAACCTAGAATATGTAATTATTTGACATACACCACAGGAAAGTATGACTTCCTTATACCAATTGCACAATTTTTACTGTGTGTTTTTTGCTATTAGTACAGGTAACTAGGATCCACTTTTTATATAAGTTTCCATATATTACCATAATAGCAGCTTTATGCCTGGTAGTTACTTGCTTTGTTTTTCATTCTGATTTTATAACAGCATGCCTAAAGCCCATCAATATTCAAGTTAGCACTTTAAAATGAAACTATAAATTTCAATTTGGAGAAAATAAGCCCTTATTCAGGCTCATAAGTTTTAAATAACACATTACCATTGGCTACATTAAGTTTGCATTTCTAATGTTATTTTATGCATTTGACAATAGATGTTCCACTCTGCTCAGGAATGGAGAGCAAATGCATGTGAAATGTAAGTCTGCTTAAAATGTAGGAATTTATTAGAGCTGTCAGTCAGCAGTGACATGAGACTTAAATTATTTCTGAAGATATTTGAGTTGATTTTTGCACTTTTCATTGTTTTTATCCTCTGAAGTTTGAGTATAAATAACTCTTTTGAAAGGTTTTCTTCCTAGATTGGTTAGTGCTTCCTAAAAAAGAAAAATAAAATGAATCCAAAAATAGAGTACCAAGTGCACAAATCTCTTAAGGAAATAACTATGTAGTATTTGAAGAAATGTTTATTTTATTTTATTTTATTTTATTTTATTTTATTTTATTTTATTTTATTTTATTTTATTTTATTTTATTTTATTTTATTTTATTTTATTTTATTTTATTTTATATCAGTCCCAGAAGAGCCAGATTGGTTTATTTTTATTTTTTTGTTGTTGTTTAATTTATCTTCTTTGAGAACAATCATGACTAATATATTTTACATTTGAACTATAAGGAGGTTTTGTGAAGGCATTGCTTTATCTAGCAGGAGTGATTCTTATTCCTCTTTACATCTTTTCTTGTCTATTGCATGGATGGACTATTAGAATTGATCTTTAGGAAAACAATTCCTTTTCACTTGACTTATTTTTTTATGATCTTCTGGTGCTACTGCCTGCATTTCTTAAGTCTGTGATATTCTATAGAAATTAGAATGAAAAACAATTACCTTCCATGTGAAATATTATACGTGTGGGCCAGTGCAATCATCTTACTTTCCATCATTCTGGTTGTTAAATTAAGAGCTTTTGCATGTCTAGAGTATCAAACATAAAGAATGAAATCACTTTGCACAGTCTCCTAGAGCTGAGGAGCTATCTGCTTAGCTCCCATGTACTATGTCAAAAAATGAGTGTTTTTGCTAATTACTTAAAACAGTTTATTCTTGACTCAGGTATTAGAATATAACTAAAAAGTTAATAAAGAGGTGTAGTGACATTTTTTGGACTTTTGTATTCACATAAATATGATCATGCTAAGGAAGAAGAAATTTCCACAGCAAGAAATTGTTTGTACTTTATTACTGTGTGATGACAAGAAATTCCTATGAAAGAAATTCCTTCACAATGTAAATTTAGCTTGCATGTAACTGAATAAAGAAAATAAGTGTATTTTCTTCATTCAAGTGAATAATTCTCACACAGTAAGTTACACTTATTTTGTCATGCTTTTCTCCATTATAGGCATAGCTCTGTTTCCAAAGAGGGTATATTGACCTGCCATCTTTGCTGAATGACTAGATATCCTTAAGGTCTCACTGTTGATTTTCAAGATACTTTGTCCTTGCCCAGGAGATTCAGGCTCTTTTTTTTTTTTTTTTTTTTTTTTTTTTTTTTTGTCTGGCTGCATTGATCCAGAGTTCCTGTGGAAAACATGCAGTCAATATTGTGGGATATTTGCTGCAGCATCAGGACGTCTGGACTGCAACCTCTGCCCCTGTGCAGAATGAAGTAGTATTTAATTTCCCAGTCACACCTTGTATTCCCAGCACAGCTTCTTCTGAAGCCCTAGCTCCTTGATATTACACTATAGTTGCTTGCCTCTCTATCTGAGTATCGGGGTAGAGACCTATCAGAGAAGGGGACTGGCTCTCCAGTCAGTACGGACAAAACGTACTCTGGACTTTTGGCTTTATGAAACGGAGCTTAAACTTCAACAAAACTACAAGACACTATGCAGGTATTAGACTGGCTGAATCAAGGTCTTCAGAGGAGCTCTCTCTTTCATACTGCTGATTTTTTTTCATAGAAAGGAACGATCCATCCATTCATGAAAATAAAAGGAAGGTCACAAGGATTAAGGTGCCCAAAAGAGAGGAGTTTAATAACAGAAACCATTTAAATACTGAGGTGGTCATATCAGCTGTGCAGTCTAAACAATATACATGGTCAGTGCCTTGAATGCCTGAGATTTCATGGTCAAACTGTCAATCTATTCCCAATATTTAAAATTTAGAATTAAACTTCAGATTGCAGGTGAAATCTGAAATGAGTAGCAACAGTTGAAATAGACAGGCCCAAGGTAATGTATTGTATGACCCAAATACCTACCTACAAGGAATCTGAATGTTTTGACAGACTCTGATGAAACTATGGCAAAGCTGACCAGCTGAAAGCTTCGTCTTCAGCCTGCCCTTTTTGAATCATTCCAACAACCTCTCAGCCAAACCATTAAATAGAAAATGACATTACCCAGATATTGTATTGCAAACCCATTGTGTCTGCAAAAATCTGCCTGGTTGTAAATCAAAACCCTTTGTCAAGCAGTAGAAAAAAGGGTAACTTGCTTTAAGTGATGGAAAAACAGTGTACAGAGGAATTTGATAATGCCAGTAGTAGAGGTCATACCCATTAGGATAATTTCAGCCCATTTGAATAAACAATGCCACTGCTCCAAGTAAAATACAAAAATATATGCTCCAAAGCAAGTCATCTCACATGAATACTTGAGTCTTTGTAATTTAATGGAAAAAAACAAACAAACAAACAAAGAAAAAAAAAAACAGGACAAGAAATCAAACTAGAAGCAATTATGTGAGATGACTATTTGAAAGATTGCATACTGGAGTGTGTACAGGTATCTTTTTCTCTGTGTCTTGCAATGTTCAGCAATACTGTCTCTTGTAATACTGGCACAATTATAACTTAGTAGCCTGCACAGTAGCCATTGCTCTGGAATTTTCTGCTGTAGTTTTCAAGGGCAACCAGTTGATACAAAAGATATCTATCATTTGGAGAACAAAGGTGTATTGATGTAGCAGCAGTTCAGCTCCTGAAGGAGTTCCTGCAGAGGAGCTCCACTTCACCTGATGCATACTTTTGCACATATTTTTCAGTACTGTCATTCATAGAAAGAGATATGATCAGTAAGTATGATCAATTTTAGGCACATTTGACTGCTCCACGGGCCCCAAAATAAGGTCAAGGAAGTGGAGTCAAGTGGGGCTAGTGTGCTGAATTGATCAGGGTGGAGAAAAATCTTGCCATGAAACTAATTAGGAACAGGCATACAAACCACGTCTTACTGTCTAAGACCACTTTGTTTTATTGTGTTCAAAGAATTTCAGGAAACGTGAAAAAGGCACCAACAGATGATGAAAATTGTCACTTTGGTTCCTAAAAATTAAATGACACAGGTCAAGAACCAGAGGGAGTTACATAAAACCTGCAAAAGTCTAAATGCTGAATTGCCTTTTCTTTCTTCTTGCTTAAAGTCTTTTTGTTGTAGTTACCTCAAAATGTGAAATACAGAGACATTTTCATTTATAAATCCAATGTAAATATGAAGATAAGAGCTGGAAGTCCAGTTAGTTTGCTGCATGTTCTAGAGTTGCTATGATATGGAAGAGGGATCTATGGTGAATCTGTGTATGTTGTCTGGAAATTCTATGCCATGGTGATACACCATTGGATTTTAAATGACCTCATATGCTAAGTTTAAAAATATAGATCTTTGCAATGACTGTAGCAGCACTGGCATGTCTGTTAGATGTTCCTAAGTGCACTTTGATGTAATTATTTTGCTACTGAAGCAACACAGATTTGTAGGTAAAATATTATTCTCCAATCCAGTCTCAATTATCATAGCAGTGGCATTCAATTTTACAATAATGGCTGTAGAGAAAGAGGCACTAACATCAATATCTTTTCCTAACAACTTTCCTAAACAACTCACCTCCCCAAAATATGATACCTGAACAATTTCTGCATTTAGATAGTCTGCAAGTGTGACATTGTCAACTTGCCTTCTTTTCCCTGTGCTATGTACTTGTTCATGGCCTTAAGCGACCTTTGCCATTCAACTTGTTGTTCAAAAGATTTTTGATGAGTTCTCACTTTTTAGGCAAACAACTCTGGTCTCAAAATTTACCCTGTAATGTGTACTAGACTTACTTCTTGGGCCCAAGAAAATTCTTATGCTCTTAAAAATTTATTTCTAATTTCTGTATAAAAGGGACACTGAAAACTCTGCTTTTTTGTTTTGTTTTGCTTTGTTTTGTTTTCCTTTGTGCTGTACCAAAATTACAATAATGAAAATTTAAGGTTTTTGTTGTTGTTGTTGTTGTTGTTTGTTTGTTTGCTTGTTTCGTTTTGTTTTGTTGTTGATTTTTTTGTTTGTTTTGGTTTTGTTTTGAAAATATGGGGTTGTAGTTTTCAGCAGTGAAAGTTTTTAAGAACAGTCTAGACAAGTGATATATTTACAATGACATATTCAATCTGAACTACAGTAGGAAACAATCCCATGAGGTCACTTTCTGCCATACTCTCTCCTACATAGGAAGGATGTTGCCAAGCAAAGTTAAGATGTAATATACACAACTGCTAATCTATGCCTTATCTATTTGAATGAACAGGAGACATGATGCAGCAGGACTTTACTTATACTGCAGCAAAAGATATTTTTTAAATAAATACCTATGGACTAATATTACATTTGTAATATAAAGGAAAACAACAAGCAGCAGTATTAATTTGGCTTTATTATGTTTTCTATTTTCATTTTGCCATGGCTCACTACCTTATTAGCAATGTAAAGATATGAATGCAGAAGTGCTCATTTTATTATGACAACATTCAGTTTTGAAACTAATCTAAAATAAAACCCACGGTATTGCACAGAAAACTCAATTATGAAACAAAAGGCATCCAGTATGAAATTAAGGTAGTACATTCCATGTTTTATGTTCTGGCATTGTGGATTGTTACAGGGTTTTTGCTGATAAACCTCAAGAAGCTCACATAGCCAAGAGCATCTCTAATGGACTGAATCTAAAATTACTCACTTTCATCTACTGAAACAAATTGGTTTAATATACAGTTGTTTGTTGTCAAATGTATTAAAAACATTTGTGCCAAACAAAATTATAGGCTGTGTTTGTTATTTGCCTTGTATATTTTTGGAAGGTGGGGGAAATGGGAGAAGTAGGAAAGACAGTGGGTGGAGTTTTTCCTGCACTTGCTAACATCAGACTAGATAGCAATAAGAAGATGTAACATACACAATATGCATGCAATGTGTCTGAATTACACAGGCATAAATCTTTTTCCTTCCATTTTTAAATGTTTGACCATGTGTAACTAAAAAGTTCTACCCTGTTGGGCATTGCAGGATAGTATGCAAATAGGCCAGCTATTGACAAAGGACTACAGTAATTCACTTTTTTGTTAATCATGGTGTGATTATCATTCAATTCTTTTGAACTCCATCCAGCTTGCTATTCCGTCTCAACTTCAAGCAGGTGTTTTGTTGTTGCCAGGCCATGAACACAGCCCTGTGCCTGAGTCTTTCAAGTGTGCTAGCTGTGCTGATGAATTTTGCCTGCAAACTTTCCTCAGGCAATAAACTGACTAGTGCAACATGCTCACAGCAATGTTAATCTAGCTCAGGGACATGCACTGCACATGAAAGACTATTTTTACCCTAATTTTTAATTGATATACTTTGCCCACTGCAATTTCACCCCCAACTTCCTTCATTCTTTCTCTCTATCTTTATATCTATCTGCTTTTTTATTGTTATTATTTATTTTTTTTTGGAGGCAGCAAATGGATTGGAGTGAAATGAAACTACAGTAGCTGGCAGACACAAAACAGAAACAAGGGTGAAGTTAAATAAAATATGAGAGGGTGGATGCTCAGCAAAGAATTCACCTTTGATTTTAAAGATTAGATAAATTGGAAAAGTAATAATCAGTAAATTGAAAAGTGGGGACTATTATGCATTAGAATTGTGACTAGCATAACAAATATTTATTTATACTTTCAGGTTGGTACAGCATTTTATGTTATGCAGTAGCTTAGAATGTCTTGTGGAAAAGTGTCATGGTGATACATTTTAGCTCTGCAATGCTAGTAAGAAATATTTGTAAAATAATATAATTCAATGATATTCAACACAAACTGTTTTGAATATCAGAATCTTTAATACTTGTTTAGAACATACTTCTTAAATGCAACTTGATAAACATTTGATTCATCTATTTGTATGTCATGTATCGGCTTTAATGTTTATGCACTGATTATTAAGTGTGATTGTTAATATTAAGTTGAAAATGTATATTTATAATATTAGTTTACCCATATGCATCTAAAACTTGCTCTGGAATAAAAATATAGGCAGCTGTGTGCTAACTACATTCACCACCATCACCACCCCGATTCTTATTTGTAATAAAATATATTCTAAATTCTTATAAAATAAAGGTCCAAGAAAGCTGGTATGACAGAAGTATTCAGAAAAATCAGGAACCTAGTTTCAGAGACATTTATTGTACGTTTCATAAGTTTGGGATTTTCCAAATTTTGAGGATTTTTCATCTCTCCTCAATATCTACATGGGAAATAGAGATGGGAATAATGGCAAAAAAATGTATCCTAGAATGTCTGCTCTGTGCCATTTACTCTTAGCTAGTCAGAACTAGCACATTTTCTTTGCTTTGAAATGAAATGAAATACAGAGCTCCCTCTTTTCTTCTGCTTTCTTGAAAAGGAAATTTACCCCAGTAGTTCTTGTTCTTCATCCCATTTTGTGTCTCTCTCCTCTCCTGGTACCAGGTAAGAACACAACTGACTATTCCAGGTCTGGGTGCATGAATGAAGCATTGATGCACATGCAGAAGGACCTCCAGTTCTGTTTGCAGGGAGCAAGGTGGGAAGTGAGAAATCTAAAGCAGAAGGAGGACTTTTGATGTGAACTATTTGTAAAGGTGAAAAATAATAATAATAATAATTAAAAAAAAAAAAATCTGCTTTATAGCGAGAATGAACAGGGAGAAAAGGAAGATTTATGATACAGAAAATGAAAATCAGCGATACCATTGCTAGGAGCACAAGCTATCTTCCAAACAGGCGTGATTAACATTCCAAAATATACTCTTTTTATTACTTATATATTTTAAGATATGTCTTCTGTTTTTTTTGAGACGAATTAAATGTTTATGAACTTCTTGTGTACTTGGGAAATGGTTCTTTTCAGATGAATTTTGAACCTTGTTAAAATCTGAGTAAGAATCAGAAATATATATATATATATTTCTTCTATATATATATAAATATATATATATAGAAGAAATATATATATATATTTATATATTTATATATATATTTCTGATTCTTATATATATATATATTTATATATATATATATATTTTTTTATATATATATATATACACTCACTCATTCTGGTACTATTTTGGATGATATTTTAAAATATTTTCCACAATTAGTTTAATAGAACATGTATCATTTACTTTCACATGATGTAAATTAGTGTACAATATAGAGTGGTGTCTGTGCAATTGAGTTAGAGTATAGCAGTACAGGTGACTACCATTTACTCAGTGAACTAGGTAAAGTTCACTCTGTCCACCAGTGTTGATACAGATAATTTCTTCTCAACTGAAATAATATAAAAAGTGATTTCCCTTAAGCTTTCCATTTTAAGAAATTCAGTCCGTTTCATGAATTGTTTTTCAAATACAGTATAGTTTTAGAAAAAGTGAACTAATACTAGGTGCAATAATCACAACAGAAATATACTCGCAATTACATGAGAGACAATCCTAGAGAGTGAATCAAACCTTTGTTACTATAAGGGCAACTGAAGTCAGCAGGGCAGTTGGACTTCAGTTTTACATAACTGGACTTTGAGTGGTAAGTATGGTTGAAGGCATTTCTATCTCCATCTTCTTTTCTCTTGTGCCAGGCTGGTACTAATACAGGTAGTGGTGCAAAATGTACCAAAAAATTAGGTGCTCAAAACAACCACTCTTTTCATGTTTTGGTCTGCCTTACGTTTTACGTCTGTCACGTTTTACATAGATTGGCTCAATAATCCACTGCACCGTGGAATCATGGCCCAAATGTCAGAGCATACAAATAAGCTTCCTCATCCCATTCAAGTGCTACAGCCTTGGGTTTATGTTGGAGCAATGCCATAACATGCTGTTTTATGATGCAGCTAATCTGATCTGACAGATAACTGCCACCAAGCAGAGCAATCTTCCCTCTTCCCTGCCTTTCTGTCCCAACCCTGGCAGTGTGTGCCTGCCTCCTCCCTTGCACTGCCAGTGGTGCTCAGCTGGCTCCATGGAGGGGTGGCTTAGTGGAGTAAACTGACAGAAAACTATTCCTGCTTTTTTGCTTTCATCTTTTAAGTGTCAGTTTTCTCCTGATGTTCCTGTCTCCCCCCAGACTGGTTCAGTGGAGGGCTAGGGACTAGTTCAGGGAGCTAGGTGAGCACATGTGCCCACCAGGGGCAGGCAGAGGAGCAGTTGGAAGCTGGTGGTCACCAGCACCTTGGGATGCGTTTTTCTGTACCTACACCCTTTTGAGAAGTACAGCCAGTTGACAGTACCACTATTGACCTCCCAGGAGCCGTTTAGAAGTTCTGCTTGTACATTTATCTTTAAAATGATACTTAAAAATGCTGAAGAAGAAAATAGTTATCAGCTATGCACATCTGAATGGTCCCAACATGGATTTAAGACTATGATTAAGTTATAAGCAGAATACTGTATCAGATATAATCTTTGACATTATAATGACAAATGTTCATTATTAGCTTTTATCACAAGAGATATTCAAAAAATATGTATATAAAAACATATAGACCTATTAGGAACTTTTCACACAAGTGAAGTGTCTCATTTCTACTGAGTATGTTGTCCTATGGACTAAGTCCTAGGTTAATAAACATCAGCATGGATTTGCTTACTATGAGTTTTCAATCCATTGAGTTTTCCAGGAAAAGCCTACAGTGGAACACAGCACCCTGAGACATGTAATTTCTTCTCATTATATGTGCAATTACTACAGACCAAACTTCTCTCTGCTTCTCTTCCAAGAAAAAAGCAAACTCTTAAACAAACAGTCCCAGGTGAAAGACCATAAAAATGTATTGAAAATAAACACATCACTAAAGAACACTGTTTAACCATTGCATTCAGTGCTTTCAAGAGTTCTACTTTGGCCTATTTGCCTTGTAAGCACTTGTGTAGCACTCTGTAGATTTTTGTGTCTACAGAGGTTTCTTGATCAACACTGAGGACTTCTAAATAAAAGCTTACCATCAGTTTATTTATAGCCATATAAAAAATTATTTGGAGTACTCAGACACAATCCCAGTTAGTACACTACTTTTGTTTATTCAGAAATAGTGTTTTATGCAATTGGAGAAAGAATTACTATAAACTACTGACTAAGCTTCATTTTGGCATATTATTATGGTAGAAGTTCATGTTGGCTTTTTAGCTTTTCCATTCTTTCTCTGCAATACTAGTAAATTATCCAGAGAGTTTTGATTCATAGACTGTTTTAAGGCATAAATCAGGAAAGCAAGGATTTTCAGACTTTTTTTTTTTTTTTTTTTTTTTTTAAGGAAATGGAGAGAACTTGGTGAGGTCGCCTGCTTGTTATCTTCATCCAACTGGTGAAGAGATGAATGAATCTGAGTTGTTCCAATACATAAACAAACACTGAAAATATATAACCAGTTGTGTAAGTAGTCACTAAGAAATATGGTTAGTTAATATTAGTAATGTTCACTGGAAAAGCTTTCATGATAATAAATTTCACAAATTTAATTGTGTGTCTCACTGGTTTCATTTCTATAACCAGGATCATTAGGAAGCAGTGGAGAATAACAACAATAACACTGATAACAAAAATAACAACAATAATATCATAAAAATATATCTCATTGTCATCAATGGATTTCTGAAATGGTTATTTGAAAATTCAGAAGATTATTTTCATTGTCATACATTGCTACAATACTAAACCTGATTTTCTGATGTTCTATATTCAAGAAAAAAATAATAAGATAAGATAAAGATAAGAATAAAACTAAAGAAAAGGAGAAGAAACAGAGAAAATAAACAAGGAAAATGAGCAGAGAAAACAGGGAATGGAAAGAGGAAAATAATCCCTCCCCTAAAAAGAGCAAAAAGAGTCAGAAATTTGGAAATTGGTACCAAATTAAAAACCTGGTTCAGTACACAAATAGAGGTATATTTTGAGCAGTGCAAAGCCCTCATAACTAATTATAGTACTGCTAATCACAAACACTTTCTATAATACTTTAGAAGCTGGATTAAAGTTTATCTATATTCATTATCTTTGACAATTTAATGTTAAGTTTTAATTTTTAATAGCATTAATTATAGTATTTTCCCACATAGGCACAGATCTGTAAATATGAATGTGTATATATTTGACTATGGTTTTTGTACATATGCACCATGCATATGTAAGAATGACCATATTCTTCACCACATTTTTTTGTGTGTTTTTTTTTTTTTTTTTTTTTTTTAAAATTTTGCACATCTGTATTAAGCAGAATGGGCAGGAATAGGAAATTGATCTCTTTGGATTTATGTTTTAAAACCAATCATTTTAAGGTATTTATTAATTATTGAATTCACCTACTGAGCAATATTGCTAAGATATATTTACTTAGGAAAGATTTAGAACTGCCATCATATTAGTGTTCAGTTGTAGTTAATAAGCATGCTTATTTTTTCTAAACAAAAACTGAGATGCATGATGGGAAAACAAATATTAGCATATCTAGACTGAACATGGCTTGTAGACTCCCTGGTGAGTAGTGCTTCTACAGCCAAAGATTATTCACATCATATACAATTAAGTTTTCCTTTAAGACTGATTCTTTTATGCTACAGATAAAAATGAAAAACTACACAAAGTCTTCTAAAGAAATATTCACGTATCTGTAGTAAAGAATGTAGTTCATCTTTTGCAGGCCAGCCAAATCTAGGGAGTTTTATTTTATCTGTAAAAGTCTATGAGCAAAATTTGGTATACAGTTTGACCTCTTTGATTGTATTTTGAGGTTGTTATTGTACTTTTCTGTCAGCTCTTTAATTAATCTTGCTGGGTCTGTAATATCATTGGGGCAGAAATAATTGCTTAAATATAAAAGGACCTGTTAAGGCAACCACATGGGAAACAGCGATGTGGTGAAAGAGTGCATTTCTAAGATTTCATTATTGACTGTTTACTAAATAAATCGTATGTTTTAATTGCTCTGTCAGAAGGATCCTTCAATGAGGGAAAGGTGACTGGAGCTGAATATGGGAACACCACAGGACAGCTGTTTGGTCTGGCAGAGGGCTCCCTGCACTTGTACTATATATCCAGAGCGACCTTTCAGATTCCATGTACATAGTAACAATTAAAAGTACACAATGACTTGACAATGTTCACTGTGACAGACTGCAGGTTGGCTGCTTCCCATAACAGCCTCCCAGGCAGAGAGGAACAAAGAGCCCAGGACCATCTGTACGCTGTGCTGAATGCCTCATGTTCCAGAGAGCGCGCTTTGTTTCTCCAAACGCCCCAGGAAGCTCTTAAACAAACAAAACTCAAAGGTCCAGAGGAGCCCAGTCAGGACATTAATATGATAATGAATTCCGGATTACTCTGACAGACGTGACAAAGAAATAGATCCTTTTGATAATAAGTTATCGTGTTGATTAGATGGAATTTGCCTGACTCCATCACTGTTGTGGTATATTTCAACAAAGTCAACAAACCTACACAGGCCGTTGTTCCTGTTATCCTCTCTCTCTCTTTATCTCTCTCTCTCTCCTTATAGTTTTTTGTCAAGTCTATTTCATGTCACTAATTTAAGTTTTCTTCTGTTGCACTGAAAATTCTCCTACCTGTCTGGAAAGTTGTAAACAACATCCTCTACAGCATAAAACAAAGGGGAATGGCTGTTTGTCACAGGCAGTTCAAAAGAAAAAGTGTGGTTAATTTAGGGGTATGCCTTTGCTTTTCAGCTAATGTTCCTAAGCTGAATTAGCTAAGTAGGCTTGGCAAGATTAATTTCCAGTCATTCTAAAAAAAAAAATAAAAAAAAAATCCTTTCTAGCTCATCATAATAAATCTGATCCCAATTAAAATTACATTTTCTGTTGATTACTGCCAGTGGGACACATTGGGTGTAACTTTATAGGTAAAATATGATTTTGATTCATACAGTTCAGTTCATTTGATTCATATTTTCAATAAAGTTGCATGACAACACTTACATAATTTTCTGAAGTAGTGTTTGTTGAAACTCCTTTCTCCTTTTGATTCCAGCAGAGGTTGTCATAGCAAAGAACATCACCTGGCTACAAATACTGGCTAAGGTCAGTGCCATGTCACACAAAAGACCAAAATCGGGTGGCACCAGCCAGCTGTAGTTAACAGGTATTATATAAATATAAAGGAATGTTCCTTGTGTGGAAAAAAATTGGTCATTAGCCACTTGGGAACACCCAGTTCCCCCCATGGTTTTCCAGCTGCGATCCAAGTGTGTTTAAATAAAAACTTAGTACACTTAACAAGAAGTTTGATAGAGTGTTAACAATCCTCAACTTCACGTTGAGCTGTTAACCAACAAAGTAGTCATTAAATGCTGGTAATGACTGCGTTTCTTGGGATTATTGCTTAATTATAAACTTGATAGAGTGGGTCCTGCCTTCTGACTTGGGGGACATTTTCCATTGCAGAATTTTAACTACATACATTTCTTAATATACCACCTCAGTTATAAACACTTGAATATAACATGAATATATATAAAGCCATAATACTGCCTTTAAAAACAGTTATTTGCACACTTCACAATTATATTCAAACCATAACTGGTCTTGGATTCACCTCAGACAGTGCTCAGACAAAGCACAACTGTTGGTAACATGATTTCTCAGTGAATATGGCTTTCTTGCAGAATAAAATAAAAGTTTCTGAAAAGGAATTCTGCAATTTAATTGACTGGAAGCAATCTAGTACGTAGGCAGCACTTCATTCTGAAAATAAAAACAAAAAACAAACAAACAAAAAAAAACATGAATGTGATATAAAACTGCAATAAATATTTTATTTATTTATTTATTTATTAATCTCCTATTTTTTCAGAAATGATGTAATTTTGCTTGTGATGTACAATAAATTATTTCAGCAGTCATGATCTTGAAAATTCCCTAACTATTGCTGGTTACCGTACCTTAACTTATAATTATTTCCCAAAATCTGTAGATACAATGGCCTCATGTATACAATTATAGAAATGTATTCAGGGAAGTTTTCTCCTCTGGACTGATATCCAAGCACCTAAATATGTATTATCCCAATTGACAATATAAAATAAGGGGTGCAAAGTGCCACAAGCTTCAAATCCCAGCACATGAGATGGCTGTGCATAGACACAAGGGGCCTAGGGAGAAAGGCAGTTTTATTTTTCTTTCTTTGTTGGTTTCTTGTTTGATTCAAGCCATCATATTGCACTAATGCATACGAGATCTGCCACAGAAATCATTGAGTAGGTGGGTTTTGAATGCATGGGTATACTAAATTTATTCCCTTTCCATAATAAAGGCTTAAAATATTTAACATTAATTTAATATTCTTAAAATGCCTTAGAACTTTAAGACCACTTAATATTTACAAGCAGGTAGGCAGCTGGTAGGAAAAAGAAAAAAAAAAAAAAAAAAAAAGATTTCGTAAACTGAATCTTGTTCCTTGTTCTGTAATTCACAAAATACTGAGTCTTCTAATGCTAAGCAAACTAATACATCTTCAGTCTTTTTCAGACTATTATTGTAGGTATTAAACAATGAGGAAATCAAACAAGATTCCATCTTTAGAAGCTATTAGATCAAACATTCTTTGAAAAGAATAACATGTAGAATATATATTTATTTGTACAAAATTTTAACTGAAAGTTGCACTGATAGTTTCACAAATAATTTATCTGCAAAAATGCATCTAAGTATTTTTAGAAGTGTCTAGAAGATGGCTGCATAGTGAATTTTCAGGTTATTGTACTAATTAATTAATGAGAGACAACTTTAAAGAAGAAGAACATCTTCTACCAGGACAAATAATATAAATGGAAGAGATGGAGAAGACTTGGAGCATGCAAGTGTTTTTAGCGTTAGCATTTTATTTCAAATTGTTGCCAGTACATGAAAGGAGGAGCTTTCCATTGGAAATCTGAAAGGGAAGAGAGACAAATATCTTTGCGTGTGTAAATCCTCTTCTTTCTTCATTCAAAAACTCAGGCTTGTGTCCACAGTGGCTTGTTGGCTCAGTTCATCAGAAAGCCTGCAGCAATTCCCTGAGCCCTCATTTGTAGACATCACTTTGGCAATGGAACAATGCAGCTGATTCTCATTCTAAGGATTATGGTACTATATATAAAGAAAACATAAAAAGATTTACATATATTCCATGTAATTTCCCCCATTATGTTTTAAGCATGGAACAGACTTTTAAGCCTTGTATTTCGTAGACGTGTCACAAAATATATTTAAAAAATCATAATTTGTACCACATTTTATTTTCAAAAGTAATATGCATCTCATATATCATGCCAGATAGATGTCCTAGTAGCTGCAGGCTGAGAAAAATGGAAAAATAAAAAAAAAAATGATTCTATTCTTCTGGGGCTAAATCGCTTACCTTACTGAGTGAACTGGGGTAGCGTGCATGTCCCAGCTCTCTCCCACTGTTTACGTAAATGATGCTGTGAATAAAGTATGGCCTAGAGGAGGAGTGCAGTCATTGTTGCTTGTTTGTTTGTTTGTTTGTTTGTTTTTTGTCATCATGGACAAGAGGGAACAGTGGTAACAAAACCTTACTTTTGCTACTTGCCAACCAGCTATGAGTGAGAAAATATTGTTCACCTTTCACAGGCTTGAAGCATGCTTGCTATATTCCTACACTTTTTCAGCTGTTTTTGACATAGAATAGGCAAAACAGTGCCTTTGTGAAATGTTTCTAACACCATAGTTTGTAACCACTAAGATCTACGCTTCACAAATGTGCTAGTACCATTCTGCTCTGGATGAGAAGTACACAATCACAGAACACATCATTTACAATATTGCCAAGAAGCTATGTGGGGCACATTCAAGCCAATACATTTGCCAAATTTGAATTTATTACAGATTAGCCCTTTGTATCATGCCACTGCCTCAGACCACTTATTTGGAAGCCCCAAAGCCCTGTTTGCTATATTATTGGATGACATCCTAAAAGCGATGACTCCATTTCTGGGGATCCATTCACTGTCTGTCTGCTCACTTCTTGTTCCTGCAGGCATGATTAAACTTAGAAACACCTCAGATGAGAAAATTTCCGCCAAATAGCTTGATTAAGACTTTGAGTTTAAACAGAAGATCTGTAAATGGCTTAATGACATTTTGTAACAGGCTCCTAATCAAAAAGCTGGAAAGAAAAGGAGCCTAAAAACATGCTCCTGTCATCAGCAATGTGTGAGAAAAAAATGCCAGACTGCAGCTGAATGACAAAAGAGTAGAAGCTGGTCACTGTATGCTCTGGGACAAGATAAAGACATTAATTTAAATTAAGTTCAATCACGTGGAACATAAATAGCTCTGAGAAGATCTGAGCCACTTTGCAGTTTTCTTTTGCCACAAGTACTGTGCACAAAATGCAAGTCTTTTGAGCATGACAAAACATGACATATGTTTTCATGTACATTTTCACAGACTTGCACGAGTCAAGAACACATGGGAGGAGGAGATGATTCTGCAGCAGAGACCTAGGAAATCATGGAGAATTGTAAGGCTTTACCTATTGCAAACACACTGCCTTCTACCTAACTTTGCAGTAATAGGGTTTCGCAGTCTGTTCCCTGCTGGGAACAAATTGTGTTTTCCTTACTGTTGAAGAGCCACGGACCTACACTGACTTGTGGTGGTTTTACCCAGCTGGGCAGCTCCATCACAACCGCTCTCTCCACCTCCTCAAATGGAAAAGGGGAGAAAATACGATGAAAAGGGCTCAAGGGTTAAGATAAAGACAGGGAAATCACTCAACAGTTATTGTTACAGGCAAAATAGACTCAGCATACAGAGATTAACCTAAAATATTACCTATTACTAAAAAGCTAGAGCAGTGAGAAACTAAAAGCAAACTAACCCTGCCCCTGCCCCCTGTGAGCAACGTTGGGGAATGGGGAACTGGGACTGCGGTCAGTCCCTGATGCTTTGTCTCTGCTGCTCCTTCACAGTCACGGACCCTGCTCCGTGTGGGGTCCCTCCCACAGCATGCCGTCCTTCCCTAACTGATCCTGCAGGGGCTGCCCACAGGCAGCAGATCTTCAAGAAGTTTTCCAATACGGGTTCATATCATGGGGTCCATCCATCACGATGGACCATCACATCCAACTTGCTCCAATGTGCCACAGCAGCTCCTGCCAGGCCCACTGCTCCTGCGTGGGCTCCTCTCCACAGGCTGCAGCTCCAGCCCAGGGCCGCAGCCACCTCCAGGCCACATCCACCTGCTCCACCGGGGGCTCCTCCATGGGCTGCAGTGTGGAGATCTGCTCCATGTGGGACCCATGGGCTGCAGGGGGACAGCCTGCTCCACTGGGGGCCGCTCTACAGGCTGCAGGGGAACTGCTGCTGCTTGCCTGGAGCACCTCCTGCCCTCCTCCTGCACTGACCTGGGGGTCTGCAGGGCTGCTTCTCACTCCTCTCTCCCAGCTGCTGTTGTGCAGCAGTTTTTTGTTTTTGTTTTTGTTTTTGTTTTTGTTTTATCTGCTCTCCCAGAGGCATGAACAACATTGCTTATTGGCTTGCCTTTGGGCAGCCTGAGCAGGTCCCTTCTGTAGCCAGCTGGAACTACCTCTTATGTAACATGGGGCAGCTTCTGGACTCTTCTCACATAGGCAACCCCTACAGCCCCTGCTACCAAAACCTTGCCACATAAACCCAACACTTGTGTGAAAGAGAGAGCAGCAACAGCATCTAACTCCATTTTACATGCCCTCAGTTACATCAACACAAGGGTAGATGTCACAACTCAAGACTTAAAGGAAAGCCACAACATTCTGTAGCAGCAGCACAAAGCCAGGAAGGAAATTTACCCTCACTGGAATGGCACTAGATACCTCCATATAGGAAACTCTCCACTTACTTCAACACCCTCCCTACTGGTTCATTAAGACAGAATTTTACCCCGCTTTGTCAGTCAGAATTGGGTAAGCTAGCTTTCAGAGAGAGACAGGAGACAGCAGAAACTTCTTTAGGAGACAGTGAAAAAGCTCCCGCAAGTTTGGTTGCTCTCATCTAACCATACAAGGACATTGGGATGCAATTAGTTGTGAGTTTTTGCATTTGTTGCTGCCATTAGGTATGGCAAGACAAACTGACCAGTTTACAATAGAAAATTGACATTCAGGTGACAGAAGGTAGGTGAGAGGAATCACCATTTGTGTGAAGCCACTGAATTTCTTTTTCTTAAAGGATTTCTTAAGATGTAGCCTTTTGAATGACATTTTTCTTAAACTTTTGAGTGAGATTAGAAAACCTCAGAAAGGTATCACTATATTTACAGGAAGTGAGTGATGGAGTTGCCCAAATTTGACAGCATCCTTACGAACTGAAAAGTCATCTGTACATGCATCTATAAAATCAGTTAATGTGGCAGAGTTTTATTTATTTATTTTGCTTTGTCCTAGTACAGACAATTTATCATTCAAACATATTACTTTTGTCACCTTAAATTCACTCTGCCAGAAGTCCTGGAGAAGTAATCAAAAAATTGTGTTCTCATTTAAATCTTATTTTCCACATTACATCCAGCAGCACATGCAATGCAAATTAAATAAACCAATTGCAACAAAAATAAAATAGACAAAAGAAAAAAAATACTCAAAAGAACGTGCATCTTTTGTATGGTGTGTAAATTTTGGTATAATTTAGGCAATCCTAAATTTTAATCTTACTCAATCCATTTTTGTAAAAAAAAAAAATATGTATTACTATTATATTATATGTATTATTGCATGACATTGATCTTTGTACTCTTAACATTATCACTTTACCATATTAACAATAAATGCCGTATTTTCCTAGGATAGCCAAATGAATAGATTAAGGAATGGTGTTTTTTTGAGTGTTTTTTTTTTTTTTGTTGTTGTTGTTGTTGTTGTTGTTTTTGTTTTTTTTTTTTTTGTTGTTGTTTTGTTTGTTTTTTTTTAACCTGTGCATTCAGTTCTTCATGGAAACAACTCCCAAAGTTACTATTTCTCCCTGCACCATAATGATATTGTACTGTGCCTTTTGGCTCTAGCACAATGTGTTATGCATCAGTGTTTAAGAGCATATTGTGCACCATTATTGCCCTCTCTCTAGAGGACTACAAACTGCATTAGTTTGAATTACCAAATCAAAACTTTATGTGCAGCAGTTCCCCCACAAGGGCTTTAGCATTTTTATGTCATAATCCCTCTATTATCCCCCTCCTCACATGCTTTATAACCATTAAGTTATTGAAAAATTCTCAACAGATGTCATCTTAAGATGAATGTTGCTGTGCCGACTGGTATCAAGGCTGGAATCTGGATATTGCTCAACTTTACTAAAAATGTCAGGGAGAGAATAGTCAGCTGTAAAAATACAAGATATGCCAGCAATGGTTGTTTTCATGTCAACTGCAACATGACTTGTAGTGTTCACAATTTTAGCTTCTAGAAGAAGCAGTTTTCATTTGATGGCTTGGCAGTAATGGCTTGAGATATGTAGCACTGAAAAAAAGAAAATAATTCAAGGATTTTTTTTCCTTCTTCTTTTATGATAAAAGCGTATTTGTGCTCTAATCTGATTTAAGCCTCAAGTCTTAGCTTTTAGCATATATTTCTCACATTGATATATATATATATATATTTTAATACAGAAACTTTTTGCATAGGAGTAATAATATCTTATTGATGAATATGTTTTCTCCTTGCTTCTAAAGAAGTGAAATAACAAACATGATTGCTACCATGTTAATAATAACAATTTATTAATATATTTCTCCATCAGGGCATTTGTAATTTTAAACAACATTGAGACATAAAAATGTGCACTGTGACATAATTTAGACCATCTTAAATTGAACTAAACAGTGCAAAAGACATTTATCTTCCAAAGAGGTGACATTATGGTATTTAAATAAAAGGACATACATGGAGCATAGATACCTGTCAAAATGAGATTCAAGAACAGAGCCAGGGCCTACATTAATAAGAACTTAAAAACAAACAAACAAACAAACAACAACAACAAACAGAAAAAAAAAAAAAAAAAAAAAAAAAAAACAGTGATGTTTCAGAGTAAATAAGTTGTATTGGAAACAGTTGCTGTACAAAGCAGAGGACTGCCATAATATACTTCAGATTTATCAGAATAGTCTAGCACTTTAGCTCTTTGATTCAGAGGTAATGTGACAAACCTAATGAGAGCTTTTAAAGAGATACAGTAATCAAGTCTCCTAATGAAGCAGGTATTCTTGAGATCTTGACAGATTAGAGGGCTGGGCAATCACCAGCAATATGAAGTTTAACAAGTGCCAAATTCTGCACCCTTACTATGCTTACATAGCCTCTGGGGGATGAGAGGCTTTAGAGCAGCCCCTCGGAAAGGGATCTGGAGGGTGGGGGGCTTCGTTCATAGCAAGTTGAATATGAATTAGCAGTGTACCTTGGCAGCCAAAAGCGCCAACCATACCCTGAGGTGCATCAGGCACAGCATTGCTAGCTGGTCAAAGGAAGGGATTATCCTGCTCTGCTCTGCCCTGATGCAGCCTCACCTCAAGTGCTGTGTGCAGTTTTGGGCACAACATAAGAAGGACATAAATCTATAGAGAATATCCAAAGAAGGGCTACTAAGATGTTGAAGGCAAGATGAATGAGGAGTGACCAAGGTCCCTTGGTTTGCTCAGCACAGAGCAGAGGAGACTGAGGGAAGGCCTCATGACAGCCTGCAGCTTCCTCACGAAAGGAACGGATGTGCAGGAGCTGAGCTCTGCTCTCTGGAGACAGTGACAGGATCCGAGGGAATGGCATGGAGCTGAGAGAGGAGAGAGAGTCAGACTGGGTGTTAGGAAAAGGTTTTTAACTGAGAGGTGGTCAGGCACTGGGACTGGCTCCCCAGGGCAGTGGTCACAGCACTGAGCCTGTTGGAGTTCCAGAAGCATTTGGACAAGACTCTCAGACATAAGTTCTCATTTTTGGGTGGTCCTGTGTGGAGTCAGGACTTGGTGATCCTTGTGGGTCCCTTCCTTCTTGGTATATTTATTATTTTATGATACTTTGCAGTATACATGCAGCCAAGGAAAGAGGCTCAAAAGCAGCAAACAGCCAAGCAGACAATCTGCACCAGCCACAGATAAACTTTCAAAGGGCAAAGACAGTATCTTCCTACAGTTTTAAACAATCCCTGGCCTGTTGTTTTTTTGACTACAGAGGAAACAGTAGTTTTTTTGTTTGTTTGTTTTGTTTTGTCGTTTGTTTGTTTTCTGGTAAAAGAGACTGCTGTTGGAGCAAGCCAGAACTGAATGCTCAGGTTGCACACATGCCATATAATTCAGTTAACGGAGGGTTTTCCGTAGGGTAAATATCAAGGACTACAAATATATACCTTGTTCATGGCCTTATCTGCTATTTAGTTGTCTGGAGTGATATAATTAGAGGGAGATTGGTTTCTGTACAGCTTTCTAGCCTTCCACTTTTCATTTTGTATTCAAAAGGCTCCTTCCTCACATGGTTTAGCTCAGAGCTTCCAATGGTGCAAAGATGGAACAGGAGATGGGATGCACCAGATGCGAACCTGATCAAGCCAATCTTGCCTGCAAGCAATTAAAAAGAAAATGCCAAATGAAGGCCATAGAAGGCAGCACAGGTCTAATTTTTCCCTGTAAAAATGATATTATGAAAGATGATGCACTCAAATTGCCAGATATTCAGAACTCCCAGCAGCTCTTCATTCCCACAGTTTTGATAGGAGTTGCTGGCTACTGGATACTTTTAGAAGTCCACAAATCCTTAAGTGAATAGTGAACAGGAAATGTTGGAAATAAAGGGTGCTGAACTTTGATTTAAAGTATTTAATCACAGAAATCTTATCTTGTATTTAAGTCTTTATAGTTAATGTACATTGTATAGTATTCCTCTGTCTGTGTTTTAAAAATATTCTGATTTATCTCTTTACTATGTATGCTGCTTTTGTTCTGTATTGTTATTTTAAAACTTATGCCATACAAACATTTCCAGATCTTTTGAATATGATACTCCACTTGAATTTTATTCAAAGTTTATAAACTAAGATCGTTAGTGTATTCATTTATAAGCTGTGATACATTTCCAGCTCAAAGCTTTAATATTACATTGCAGTGCTAGTATCTGATATGAGGAAATACATTTCTGTGTATTTTGCAAGAGTCTTTTAAGGTTTTCCCCATATTTGTTTCCATACAGTTTTTAGTATAAGTTTGGACTAGTTCTGTTCTTCTATCTCACATTCCCCTCACTGGATTTGAATAGTATGTGTTGGTGGATTAATCTTCCACTGACCTTTATAATTTCTATTACTTCATTTTCTAAAAGCCCATGATCAGCCTCACTGTGAAAAATGATTATAAAGGTATTTGTGCTACACCAGCGTTAATGAGATCTAGAACGTCCCTAATTTAAAGCCAGTTAGAGTGTATTTCCTATATCTCATTTACACCTCCTTGCATGACAGTAAGGAAATGTACATTTGCAGCCAAATGACTCTACCCATTTATTTCCAATTCTACCTGCACCTTTTCAAAATACACAGTTCTTCTCCCAAGCAGTTTTCCATCTTCTTCAGCTGTAATAATAGAAGCTAAATAATATTTAAAAAATTGCCATTTCCTTATGCCCTGTCTTCAATCCCCCATCATTGTTTTTAATGGGACAATTTAACCTTTGAACTTATGTCTCTATTACAGATATAGTTGAAGTGCCCTTAATTGAAATATTGCATGCACTTGACATTCAATATTATTTCTTTGCTCCTCTAATTATCCTTTTAACTTTCTTCTGCTTATTTGTATAAACCCTCCTCAATCTGTCTTTTTACCAGACTGTTTATATATTTTTCAAAAACCTTTCAATTATTTGCTCATTCTACTCTTTACATACTACATAACTACATTTGACCTCTATAACCCTCCTCCCTGTTTAGATTTAGCTGAGATGAATTTCAGTTGCAGGCTCAGCAGCCTGCAGATTATTTCTCAGATTATTTCCCAGTGCTCATCAGTAGTCTCTTCTCTGCATTGGAGAACACCCAAACAAAATCTCTTTGGAAATGCAACGTAAATTCAGATGTTCCAACAGTGAAAAGAAAGTGTCATTTTGGAAACAATCAAAACATGTTGGTTAGTTTTGATATAGGTTATGATAAACCAGACCTAGAAATGTATATTCCCAATGGTGAGAAAATCCCCATTTTCAAGCTGCATTGGATGCACACAATTTATAAAATACAAAGAAAAATTAGGCAGAATGATTCTAACACACTCCAGAAAGCCACTGCAATCTTCCTATCTTATAACTAGCAGTTGTTTCTCTCCCTCTTCTCTGCCAAGACTTCTTATGCTATGCGAAAAGGTTTACTTAGTTTAATAACTTTATATGAGTTTTTTTTTTGTTTGTTTGTTTGTTTTTTTCTGTGCAATCTTATTCCCGGAAATGATGACAGAAAAGACTCTTCCCACAAACAATCCAACAAGCTCAGTAGCATCTAGTCTTGCATTATAATTTTATATTGCTTTCTTTGTGTTGTTGTTGTTGTGGTTGTTGCTTTTTTGCATAGCTGTTTTTCAATCAATACATATGTAAATAAAATCCTCCATTATCACAGTTTCTGTTCATATTACAGTCCACTTCTCGACATGTACAGTTATTCTTAATGATATTTCTTACATAGTTGGAAAATTGTAGAAAATTCTTTCAAAACATGAAAATGTTGATTTCTATATCCAGTGAACTTCATATGTGTTATGAAGAATCATACACATCAGAATTCTATGGCCTCAAGAAAGCAGTCTAGGAGGTTTCTGGAGAGCGTGGAAGATAGCTTCCTGACACAGCTGGTTAGTGAGCCTATGTGGCACCCCACTAGACCTTCTCTTCACAAACAGAGAAGGACTGGTGGAGGATGTGGTTGTCGGGAGCTGTCTTGGGCAGAGTGACCACGAAATGGTGGAGTTCTCTATTCTTGGCGAGGCCAGGAAGGGGACCAATAAAACCTCTGTATTGGACTTCCAGAGGGCTGACTTTGTGCTGCTGAGGACACTGGTTAGTAGAGTCCTTTGGGAGGTGGTTCTGAAGGGCAGAGGAGTCCAGGAAGGCTGGGTGCTCTTCAAGAGGGAAATCTTAATGGCGCAGGAGTGGTCTGTCCCCACGTGCCCAAAGACGAGCCAGTGTGGAAGAAGACCAGCCTGGCTCAACAGAGAATTGTGGCTTGAATTTAGGAGAAAAAAGAGGGTTTATAATCTTCGGAAAAGAGGGCAGGCCACTAGGGAGGACTATAAGGATGTTGCGGGGCTGTGCAGGGACAAAATTAGAAAGGCCAAAGCTCATCTGGAGCTCAATCTGGCTACTGCCATTAAAGATAACAAAAAATGTTTTTATAAATACATCAGCACAAAAAGGAGGACTAAGGAGAATCTCCATCCTTTACTGGATGCGGGGGGAAACTTAGTTACAAGAGATGAGGAAAAGGCGGAGGTGCTTAATGCCTTCTTCGCCTCAGCCTTTAGCAGCAATACCGGTTGTTCTCTGGATACCCAGTACCCTGAGCTGGTGGAAGGGGATGGGGAGCAGGATGTGGCCCTCACTATCCATGAAGAACTGGTTGGTGACCTGCTATGGCACTTGGATGTGCACAAGTCGATGGGGCCGGATGGAATCCACCCAAGGGTACTGAGAGAACTGGCAGAGGAGCTGGCCAAGCCGCTTACCATCGTTTATCAGCAGTCCTGGCTATTGGGGGAGGTCCCAGTTGACTGGCGGCTAGCAAATGTGACGCCCATCTACAAGAAGGGCTGGAGGGCAGACCCAGGGAACTATAGGCCTGTAAGTTTGACCTCAGTGCCAGGGAAGCTCATGGAGCAGATCCTCTTGAGAGTCATCACATGGCACTTGTAGGGCAAGCAGGTGATCAGGCCCAGTCAGCATGGGTTTATGAAAGGCAGGTCCTGCTTGACGAACCTGATCTCCTTCTATGACAAAGTGACGCTCTGGGTGGATGAGGGAAAGGCTGTGGATGTGGTCTACCTTGACTTCAGCAAGGCTCTTGACACCATTTCCCTCAGCATTCTCCTCAAGAAACTGGCTGCTCTTGGCTTGGACTGGTGCACGCTTCGTTGGGTTAGAAACTGTCTGGATAGCCGGGCCCGAAGAGTCGTGGTAAATGGAGTCAAATCCAGCTGGAGGCTGGTTACTAGCGGCATTCCCCAGGGCTCGGTGCTGGGGCCAGTCCTCTTTAATATCTTCATCGATGATCTGGACGAGGGCATTGAGTGCACCCTCAGTAAGTTTGCAGATGACACCAAGTTAGGTGCGTGTGTCGATCTGCTCGAGGGTAGGAAGGCTCTGCAGGAGGATCTGGATAGGCTGCACCGATGGGCTGAGGTCAACTGTATGAAGTTCAATAAGGCCAAGTGCCGGGTCCTCCACCTGGGGCGCAATAACCCCAAGCAGAGCTACAGGCTGGGAGATGAGTGGTTGGAAAGCTGCCAGGCAGAGAAGGACCTGGGAGTGATGGTTGATAGTCAGCTGAATATGAGCTAGCAGTGTGCTCAGGTGGCCAAGAAGGCCAACGGCATCCTGGCTTGCATAAGAAACAGTGTGACCAGCAGGGCTAGGGAGGTGATCGTCCCCCTGTACTCGGCTCTGGTGAGGCTGCACCTCGAGTACTGTGTTCAGTTTTGGGCCCCTCGCTACAAGAAGGACATCGAGGTGCTTCAGCGAGTCCAGAGAAGGGCGACGAAGCTGGTGAGGGGCCTGGAGAACAAGTCCTACGAGGAGCGGCTTGGGCTCGTTCAGCCTGGAGAAAAGGAGGCTCAGGGGCGACCTTATTGCTCTCTATAGGTACCTTAAAGGAGGCTGTAGCGAGGTGGGGGTTGTTCTGTTCTCCCACGTGCCTGGTGACAGGACGAGGGGGAATGGGCTTAAGTTGCGCCATGGGAGTTTTAGGTTGGATCTTAGGAAGAACTTCTTTACCGAACGGGTTGTCAGACATTGGAACAGGCTGCCCAGGGAACTGGTGGAGTCACCATCCCTGGAAGTCTTTAAAAGATGTTTAGATGTAGAGCTTAGGGATATGGTTTAGTGGGGACTGTTAGTGTTAGGTCAGAGGTTGGACTCGATGATCTTGAGGTCTCTTCCAACCTAGAAATTCTGTGATTCTGTGATTCTGTGATTTTCCTCATTATGTTCTGTTACAGCAGGACCACTGTGTTGAATTTTTATGAATTTTTATCTTCTGGTACCCTGTCTCTCCTCGAACAAAGGGGAGAAACTGTGTTGTATGAGGGAAATATCATCTTACCAAATGAGAAAGATGAAAAGAAGCCTGAGTTACTAAAATGAGAAGTTATGTCACAGGCATACACTATTTTTGATTGCTGGGATTTTCTCATCTCTGAAACTTTTGATAAAAAAAGTTCTTTTAGTGACCTGCGTGTGGGTATTGTCACACAACTGACAACTACAAGGTTGGAAATGAAAAAAATCATTTGTCTTTACAGTCGTGCCATATCAGGAGCACACATACAAACAACTATTAAGGTTCAATAAATACATGTTAAATAATTACAATGCAGTAACTTGATCACTCCTAATTATCACCAATATTATAAAAATCTGAGCTTGCTTAACCCTCATGTAGCTGAATGAGTGATTTAAAAGGTAAAGAAACTTTCTCTTCTGCAAAGGTGAACATAAAGATTCTGCAAAAGTAGATGGCTTCCCTTCCCTTCCCTTCCCTTCCCTTCCCTTCCCTTCCCTTCCCTTCCCTTCCCTTCCCTTCCCTTCCCTTCCCTTCCCTTCCCTTCCCTTCCCTTCCCTTCCCTTCCCTTCCCTTCCCTTCCCTTCCCTTCCCTTCCCTTCCCTTCCCTTCCCTTCCCTTCCCTTCCCCTTCCCCTTCCCCTTCCCCTTCCCCTTCCCCTTCCCCTTCCCCTTCCCCTTCCCCTTCCCCTTCCCCTTCCCCTTCCCCTTCCCCTTCCCCTTCCCCTTCCCCTTCCCCTTCCCCTTCCCCTTCCCCTTCCCCTTCCCCTTCCCCTTCCCCTTCCCCTTCCCCTTCCCCTTCCCCTTCCCCTTCCCTCCTCTCCCCTAAATTGAAATAGCAATTTAGTTCCTCTGCTATGTTGTCATCCATGTTGTTATCTCATCCAAGCACTCAGTTTATGCCTTGGCTATTTATTGGCCCTTTAGAAAGACTTCCTGCTCCTGATAAGTTGCTTTGTGTGTGTCTGTGTCTCTCTCTTTTTTCTTTTTTCTTTTTTCTTTTTTTTTTTTTTCCTGTCCTTTTCTCTTTTTCTTTTCTCTTTTCCTTATTTCCTTATTCAGATTAAACCTCAGTTTGTTTGTTTTTTTTTTTGTTTGTGTTTTTTTTTTTTTTTTTGAAGGATAGCGTTTTATCTTTAATACACTTTCCAGTAAAGAATTTACTCCTTTAGCTTCTCTTTTTAGTTTATTTTTAAGTAGCTTTCTCACTCTTTGTTGTTCCCTTTTCAAATGTTCTATGACAGCAGAAAATTCTTCAGGTTTTGTTATTCACACAAAACTGTTGAGCCTGAATATGTTGTAGTTACCCTGGCTCTTTGATGATAGTGATGATAGTGATGATATGACACATTTCTAGGGGCTGACTCAGGACCAGAAGAATTACCTCTTTTCTTGAGGATTTCTGGTATGGATCTGCCCAGGAATCACTTGTCCAGAAACTGTTAACAGTTTCTAAAAACACAGCCTCAATATTCCTTAATGGTTTTTAGCTTGTCCAGAGTTAACTAGCTGACTTTTCACATTACTATTGTGCATTTTGCATTTGGTGCTTCTCTGATCTCCCCTTAGAAGGTGGCAATCATTTGCTAGCTTAGGTAGGCAGCGTAGTCCCATAGCTTTATTTTTTCCCGTTTAAATATATAATTGGAATTAATAAACACACAAAATTGTGTGAATGGCTTGTTAGCACTTAATATCAGGCTTTCTATACTACAGAACACCTTTCCTCCATCATTTCCCTCAGTACTTTCAAATTCTATTTTACAGTGTTCCACTGACAATTTTTATTATATTTTTTGATGCATATGTTCTTCAAATTATACATTGGTTTTCAGCTAGAACTATGTATATAAAAAGATCTTGTGTAACACCACAAATATGACTCTGTAGTACCTGTTCAGAAGCATCAGTGGCAGAGAAACCAGGAAGGCTTTTTTGCCCATAGTAGCGGTCCACTCGTGGTTTTTGCGTAAGAAGTGTAACAGTGAATCCAACTCAGTGGGGATGACTACAAAATAAAATGTTCCTAAAATGAAAACACACTCATATAACAGGGAAGTTATTAATATTAACTGGGACACATGCTTAATTTCACTGCAATATAAACACACTTTTGATGTTCATTTTCAAAGTATATATTTGTATATAATTATTATTTATGCATATCATACTCTGCAGCCTTATGATTTTACAGTCAGTCTGATGGAGGTATTTGTTTATTTAATCCTTTTTATTTGCATTGCAAAATATATCTTTGTCCATATTGTTCTTACCTGCTGGAACGAACTTTCTTTTTCATGAGTGATGTGGGTAAGTATTTCCAAGAGTCATCTGATATACCATATTTGGAAAATTAGTAAATTTTTCTTACTTTCACGTAAGTGAAGCACTGGAGTAAGCAACTGGAGTAAATGTTGGTGCAATTTAGTCTAATATTTATATGATTTAGCAACATGAAAGGAAAAAAAAAAACACTTGTTATAATGTAGATTAAAAAGAGAATTCTGACTACAGCCTTATCAGTAGTACTTTTAGACATATTTAATTTTCTTTTCCAGTGACTGTTGTCACAACAACTATTGTTTCCAGTAAGCTTGATATCACCCAGCAATAATAATGCAGTTTTAATCTTGTAATGATGTGTCTTCTCTAGCTGAATTAATAAGGAAACCAACTAGAAGATAATTTGGGATATCTATGAAATATATGCTAATAAAAAGGGTATGATCATTTCCACTAGTTGTTGTTCTTAGTAATATTATGCTAATAATAGTAAATAATAGCCTTTTATTTATGTAATTCTTTCTTTTCTTTGTGAAAAAAAGAATATTGGTAAATTTGCTTGGAATGGTACCAACGGCCATTTCCTTCTGAAGTATAGAGGCATGGCCCTGCTAAACTGAACAGTGATAATCCTGTTTCTGCCAATTGTATAACATAGTCTCCCTAGCTTTTTTAACACATCCCCTCAAAAGAAGTGTTCTTTCTTGCTATAGATTCCAGTGAGGTCAAGTATGTAAATTAATATATTTAACTTTACCTGTCCACAATTTGCTTGTATAATCATATCATAGCACAATAAATGCCATTGTGCTTACTAACGAAAACTACAGAAATGTTCCCTAGCAAAAAAACTTCTGTGAGCCACAATTATTGCAGTCATATCCAGATGACTGTTTTCATGTCCAGATAAGAATATCTGATAGCAGCATAGGTGCGCCAGGCATAGTGTACCTACCTCTGGCTCAGAAATTTATTTGGAAAGAGGTGACAGTCTGACCATTAGCTTGTAGTGTGGAAAGAAATTGTAACTGCAGCTGTAAACACTGATGACAACAAAAATCCTATCAAATTAATGTTTCTTTCTTTGCTTCTCAAATTTGATATTTTGTTGCTGTAAATTCGAGGAACCATAAAAAGAGCATTAAAGTAAAACAGATCCTCTCATCAATATTTTAGATACAGATTAATCTAAACAGTATCAAATGACTAAAGCAAGTTGGTTGGCATATGGCCAAAAAGGGCATATTCATTATTTAATATTAATATTATATAATTTTTATATTTATATAATATTAATATTTATTATTAATATTAATATAAAAAGGGAAAGTAACAACATATACGGATTTTTATTTTTTCTCAGTTTCTCCTTCTTATGAGACATATCTATGGATATGTTCCTTCTTAGGAACATATCTATGAAGACAACAGAGTATAAAGTGGTAAGGTATGAAAACTATAGATCACTATCTGAGAGGGACTTAAAAGAAACAAAACACTGTTTTCTTAACTTCTTATATTTTATGAATAAATGTGCCAAATTACCCACTGCAAATACAGTATTTATAGACTCATTTTTTTTTTATTCTACTTCCCTGATTCTGGAGCTGTCTTATTGTTTGGTCTGCTTCCAAATGCCAATTTTAGACTAAGTCTTAGCACTGAATGAAAACTTGATCCAAGAAAAGCATTTAGATCTCATTGTTGGCATTGTATTGCCATGCTTACATAGTTGCCATTGTGTAATATTCCATTACTTATGCTCTCTAAGGAGCATAAGTAACCTCTATGCGCAGGTGGAAGTCCTTAGTTATTGACTATGGTAGTCCATTCACATTATAACTAATAACATTAGTTATTAAGTATATAAATGTGAAAGCAGTGAGAGGACAAATAATCTCTGATGGTACCACTTGCCCTCCTTGTTTTACTTATATCCTTAACATTTCTTCTAACTTTGACTTTATTATTTTAGTCACTGTAGAGGTCTAAATAAAGTAGTCTTTACCATGTAGTCTCTTCTCAGATGGAGTTTTTTCTGTACTTCCAGAAACTTTAATGCTTTATCTGAAAGCACTAGAAAAGTTTAAAATATGCTGATTTTTCAACAAGATGTGCTTCTGTAAGAAAGGTGGTTTTTTTGTGTAATTAATTGCACTGATATTTTTAGGACTGCAATTAAAAACATTCTCTTAGAATGCTTAGAAGTCAGTTAAGCAAAATGAGATTTAGAGTTGCAACTCCAAAGTACATTCTAGCATTTGGTGTTATTTTTTTTTTTTTAATGAAGTTCACAAAATCCAGATGTTTAATGTAAATGATGCTTTTGTAATAGCAACATGTGGTTACTTGCTGTGTTCACATTTACAGGCATTTTTTTGTGTCAGTTTTATCCAAGTCTCTCACATAAGTAGGCTGTAGATGGGCTTCTAAACTTTTGTCTTTCTATATAATATATCATAATTACTTTTTTTTTTTTTCTAATAGCTTTATTTTATACTTAGAGTTGTATTCAAGCTTTTATCAAAACAAGCAATACGTCTGCTAAAGAGTTGTTTTTATAAGAAAAAACAAAAAAAAAAAAAAAAAAAAAAACAACAACAACAACAAAACAAAACAAAAAAAAACCAAAAAACTTTTACCTCTTCTGTAGGAAAATTGAGGGCCTTTGTGTTCATGTCAATGGGAATAAATCATAAAATATTACAACCTTATACACAGAAGTGTTTGCTTGAAAAACTTATTCTGGCAGCAAAGGACTCATGAATGTTTCTTAAAAATGCTTTAACTATAGACATGCTTAAAAAGATATTTTACATTTTTACTAGGTAGGAGTATTCTTTTCCAGTTTTCTTCCTAAACCTTCAATGCTTGTTGTACTTAAAAGGATGAGAAGAAGAAATCTATGGCAGTTATCAACAAAAGACCAAAGTTACCAACAAAAAGCCAATGGGTTAAGGTATTTTCCTGGATGAAATAAAACATCACTGTTGTTTCATTAATCTGTATCAGAGAAACTCTTATAGGCACTTTTGTGTTATTTTCTGGTATACTAGACTCTCATAGCAGAGGGTAAAATTTGGTGTTTGTCTCACAAACTTTACCAAACCTCTATGTGCATTGGCATCACACAACTTGTTTATCATTTTGTGATTCAGTTTCCACAGTGAGAAATGTGGATAATAATATTTTGAAAGAGCACTCCAAGATCTACAGATGTAAAACATTGAATAGCAACTAAGTATTCATGTTCAAGTTATGTGACCAATTCTCAGTAGATGGCTTTATTTTTCTGTTGTTTATTTTTGTGTTGGATGCACTGGACCCATCTGTATACACAAGATACATTTAAATATGTTTGGTAAGATGCTTGCTGTCGGAAGTAGTTTCCAAAGACGTTGAATCAGCAGTCTGGGAATAAAATGATCAAGTACATATTTTATCAGAATCCTGGCAAGTCTGTTCTGCATACTTCTGCTTGGGCCAAATAGGACTGTATAGATACAGAAACTAAAGAATAACTTTGCTTTAATCAAGCAAGCTACATACTAGTTATAAAATGCACTTTACTTCCATTTCTTTTCTGAGACTATGCATAGATTTTATTTATTTATTTATTTATTTATTTATTTATTAATGCACTAAGAATGTGTTGTGCAATAATTACCTATGTCATTAATAGTTTTATAATGAAATATATATGGCACCAGGAAAGCACTTAGAGTTTTACGTATGAAATCATGGGACATGTTTCCATTAATTTTTAATGACGCTTCTGCCCCATCCTGCAGAGTACACAGCATATTTGTGAAGTTGTCCTCTGTGCAGGAAGTGCTTAAAAAGCAATGGAGTAGGAATCAACCATTTTGTACATGACACAGAAGGCTAAGAACAAATAATAACCTTGTGTTATGAGAAAACAAAATCTCTCCAGAGTAATTTCTGGGCAGTACAAATTGCTTTTTTTCCTTATCCAAGCTAAATCCACAATCTGACCTAGTGGCCTAAATGAATACAAGATAAAGAGTCTAATAGCTTTTGGTGGAGACATGTTAAGACAGAATAAAGGTTTAAAACATTTGAATGTATTCAGTTCTGTGTGCTCTTTGTCAAATGAGAATGGTCTTCAAGAATGCATATTCCAGAAGGAGGTGGATAGAGTACAGTGTGTATCTCACCCTTGCTTGTTATTCTCCCAGTTTTTCTTTTTTTTTTTTTTTTTTTTTTTTTTTTTTCAAACAGTGACTTACTGAGTGCTTCAAGAGATGTATGTAGTGGTTGTACTATTGCTCAGTATCTATTGGGAACTCAGGTGCAGTAAGGAATTCCTAGCTCAATAATGTAGAAAAGCTCAATTTTTATTACACAATGCAGCATTTTAGCCCAGTAAACATGGAATTGCTACAGCTTTTAAGAGACCTTCTTTTAGGAATCAGAACCTATCAGGCTTTTCCTGAACTTATCTCAGCCTGTCTGCAGATTTGATTTTAGATCCTAATGAAAAATATCTTATGATCAGGCAGCTGTTCCCTACTTTGTTTTAGCTTTTGGTTAGTTTTGCAGTGCTGTGCGGTGTAACAATTATTATTCTGTATATTTTGTAATTAATAGACAATATTAGCAGATAGTCACTCACGTGGAATGAAGGATATATTTTCCTGGAATAAAATAAAGCATAGAGGAGTAAAGACATGGGATGGCAGCAAACACCTTGAAAATACAGGGAGAGCTATAAGTGATTCACCTGTGGCCAATTATTGTTCATCAGAGAGATGTCACCTTGGGATTTGAGTAAAACCTGGTTTAGTGATAACAAAGAGAGAAAATGGACAAATACCCAATAAATGTAAAACATACATGTATGTATGTATATATATTATTTGGATATACCATAGACTTTCAGAACAATGAAGAAAGGACAAGGTATAGAAGACATCACTAAGGAGAAAGACACACATCACCATCACAGGCAAGAACTGGCAAAGGACTAGAGCCATTGTCCTTAAGGACACAGTGGATCAGTAGAAAGGTGAGTATGGCATAACAGAAAATGGAAAATATTTGAAAGTTTAAAGTTTATATATATATATATATATATAATATATATCATTTTAACTGTACATAAATGGAAGTATAAATGTTAGTATAATTGCAACCAGATTAATAATATTTATTCTGCTCTTATGACACCTCACCTGGAGAACTGTGTTCAGCCCCACAGCATTAAGAAAGACAAAGACTTTTCTGAGCCAGTCCAGAGAAGGGTGACGAAGTTCATGAGAGGACTGAAGTCCCTCTACTGTGCAGAAAGGCTGAGAGAGATGGGATTTGTTAGTCTAGGGAGGAGAAGACTGAGGAGACCTTACAGTGGCCTTCCATTACTTAAAGGGAAGATAGCAAGGGACTCTTTAGCAGGGAGTGTAGTGATAGGACAAGAGATATTTTTTTAAACTAAAAGAGAGTAAGTTCAGGTTGGATATTCTGAAGAAATTATTTATTATTACAGTGGTGAGGCACTGGAAGAGGTTGCCCAGAGAAGCCATAAATACCCCATCCCTGGAAGTGTTTAAGGCCAGGTTGGATGGGGCATCGGGCAATCAGGTCTAGTGGAAGGTGTCTGTGCCTATGGCAGGGAGCTGGAACTAAATGATCTTTAAGGTCCCTCCCAAGCTAAATTATTCTATGATTCTATAATTCTGTGATTCTATGATTATAATTTGATGAAGACTCCCACATATTTTTTCTTGGGATTTTTCAGGTAATTGTGTCAGAATGTAATTCCCTTATTTTTCATAATCTCTAATATTTTCTTTCCTCTCTTTTTTTTTTTTTTTTTTTTAATTTTGTTTGTTTGTTTTTTGTTTTGCTTTTTGTTCCATTTTTCTTTTAAAAAGGTCCACCCCTGTAGCTCACCTACACCCCCACCCTGCTACTAACACCTTGCCATGTACACTCAATACACATGAAGTTGTGTTTTTAGATGACTTTTTCCTGTTGAAAGTGTCACCAATGCCATCATTGTAATTGAAGACAGCAAACCTAATGAGGAATGACTTATGCCAGTGAATTGTAAATAGATAATTAAGGAAATGAGCATTACACTTTATTTCTTAATAATAATTGTGATTTTCATCAGGCAAAAACCGGCCCACAAAGCCTTAAATCACAGTGAACTAAGAACTTTTCCCCTGTCCTTCAAATCTGACTGTCAATCCATATCTGCCATTTAAATAGGAAAATAGCAACCTGGTCTAAGTAAGATTAAAGCATACATTGTATCTGATTCATGGAATAGGAAGAAGAGAACTATGGTGTTTGCCATAGGCATATGAAAGATAAAATAGGCATATAGAAAGATAAAAGCTTAAAAAAAAAAAAAAAGTGGACAATAAAGTGGACAATAATAAATATAAGAAAATGAAGAAAAGAAAGGTTTTATTTTCTTTTCCACAGAAGTAAAAGGGAAAAACTTTTTTCAAGAAGAAAACAGTTTTTCCTGACAAGCAGCAATCTGGTATGCCTTTTCAATCTTCATAAAGCATTTAGGCAGAGAGAGCTCTCTGACACTTGAAGGAAGGAGAGAGAAAAATATTTTATGCCTGACACAGAATCCTACAGTAGTGAGTTTTTATACTTAATGGGATGCAGGGTCATTTCCCATGGGCTATTTAGTGGACCTTTGTAGCTTCAAAATGTGATTCTTCCCTCAGAAGGGTATAAACTGATTATTAACCATGATTCATAAATTCTTCAGAAGACGATCAAGTTAGGCTTATGAATTCAGGCTGGGACAGAATGCAGCCTTCTTTCTGCCAAGGAAGACTGCTACTTACAGAAAAATAACCATTTTAAGTCTATTTTTGTTTCCTCATTGTCCTTTTCCAACAATAAAACAGCTGTTTACATGATTTTTTGGTGCTTGTAAAGAAAAGAAAAATGAAATGAATGAAAGAAGACATGTATTCCAATTTCTCATTAGAATGTTGCATGTTGTCAGTTAGTTTTCAAACCTACTTATGGATTTCAAAGAGTGGATACAAAATAGTGGAATGGTTGGGAACTCTTTGCTGCATGAAAGCTGTACGAATCTGAGAGTTAAACAAACAATTTATGATACTGTACTAGATATGACATGCAACAAATACATTGAGGGATACCAGTATAGAAATCCTCTAAATTTAATTACAATTTTGAAGGGAAATTTTGCCCAAGGCATGTTTTGTTTGTTTGTTTGTTTGTTTTTCTCTAGAGTAGAGCTAGAGATTTGTAGGCCAAATACTCTAAATAAGTGAAAGCTAGGACAGGATGAATTGACAACTTCAGATTTTCTGCTATTTTAACTTTTCAAAAGGTAGCAGTTATGAAACAGGAATTTAAAAGTCATACTTATTTTACCACAGATCATGATATTACAAACTACACATAAGACTGAAATGCACAGAGCTGAATATGCCATCAGGACTAATAGCACTGCCTCTAGTCTATTCTTGCAAGAAACTCTTGTTATATGTAACTTAGTGGAACTCTCCTTGTTAATATTTAATATCGTTGGCTTGTTTTTAGTGTTTGCTTCTATACTTTCCTGATCTTGGATCCTTCTCTAGCTGAAATCAACTAGAATACTTCTTATATTAACTTCATATGTGAAAGCAGTTACATTTTTATTTAAAGCTGAATTAAGATTTTCATTTCTATATCAGTAAAATAACCAATTCTGTCCAGTAAAATAAGGTGTGAAGGCATATCAGGGATACTGTTCTCTAAATACAATAATTTTCCCTTTAAATTGATGATGTTAGCATTTATAGCTACTTGACAATTACTATTATGTTACAATTACTATATGTTACTATGACAATTCCATTTCCCCACATTGCATGAAGTTGTAGATTTCAGTTCAATATTTTTTCAGATGACTGGTATTTTGAATTTAATTGTTCAGATGTGTGAAGGAAGAGAGAGAGGAAGGTAGGGAGGGAAGGCTATTTTCTTTTTGTCAGACATTTTTTTCTTTTGTTTTCTTTCTTTCCTTTTTTTTTTTTTTTTTTTTTATTTCGATGACTTATTTGATATATTTCATTAATTTTTTTTATTTTTTTTTTTATGATTTGGTTAACAGAAAGTTACCACATCTACAAAATATTACCTCAAGTTTATGAAAATTACAGTCAGTTTATGGAAATCTAGTCTAAACATATACAAGATGTAGAATATTTGTAGAATGTGCATATATACAAATATATATACATATACGTTTACACTTGCCCTTTCATGATTGTAGATGAGCTGGTTCAAGATGAATGCTATCTAAATTTTCAAGGTAGTTCCATTCAATACTTTTTTTTTTTTTTTTTTTTAATGAAATCTGTTCTCATGACACTTTTTAAAAGTTTATTGACTTCTAATGTTACCTTAATAAATTGTGTTTGACCATGCATAAATCTCTCTTTGTAGTAGGAGAAAGAAGGTCAGGAGCTTTTTTGATATTTTGTATATATATATGGTCCTATATGAGTTCACAAAGTACAGGATCCATCAGGAAGACAAAATAAATAGAGGTAAAGGTGTTGATTCATACACGATAATATGAGGGATGGTAACAGCTGCTCAGGCTTTCCTTCTCAAAGACATTGCCCAGGTCTTCAGGAACAATAACTGAACTGCAAATTATATGACCCTTATATGCAGGTTTGGATCTTGGAATATTAAAGTAACCACTGACAAATTCAGGTTACTTCAGTCTGCCAGGCTGAAAAAACAAACTCAAAAGCAGTCACAAAAATAATCACAGATTTATTGGTGCTAAACTGGCAATCTCTGCCAGAGGAACAAACATGATAAATGTGTCAAATAATTAATGCCACTGTCATGTGGTTAAACTCCAAAGCCTTGGATCCAAGTGTGTTTTGTCCTGTCCTGGCTTTTTGAAATTGAGGGCAGAATGATAACTTAATTTACATTAAATTACACTAATTCATTTTAAGAAGATCCCTGAAGAAAATTAAACTAATTGACTGAAAACACGTGGACTTTACCTGGAAACGGGAATTCTTGAAATGTATCATTTTTATGAAGATGTCCCTGATTTCTTGGTGTTTGTGCTTTGGGCTCAGAGGTCTGCCCATGAAGAGCAGACCTAATGGACTCCAAAAAATTTCCACCCATTTACCTCTTTACAGTGAATTTCTCTCCATTTAGCAGCCTTTTCTATTCCTTTGTACCTAGACATAATCTATTTTATCATTTGAAGATACACTTAGAAGAAACACATTTGGATACCTGAATATTATATCATAGAAATTAATTCTCTTGAATGTTTGTAATACAGCAAATCCATGCAGAATCAGCAATTAAGAGATTCTTCTTCCTGTCTCAATAGCAAAGCTGCCAGTTAAGATCACACTGGGAGATTGCTGCAGTTTTTGCTGTTATTACTTGATATTAAACTTGTATTTTGTTATTATTACTTTTTTGGTATTGAACTAATTTATTGCTAAGCAGTATTTTCACTTTGAGTGTTTCCACCCATGTGCTGTCCCATGCTTAATTTATCTTTCCTCTGTATAAATACTTAAGCAGACATCTAGCAGAGTTTTCAGAGGGAGACGAGGGAAGCTAGAGGAATGGGACACTTGCATTTTAGTTGTCCAAAATTAATATTGCTTTTGAAGTGGAAGATATCTAGAGTTTGTCTTTGCAGTGTACCATTTATTAAAGCTCAGCAGAAGTAAACTGGCAAGGTTTTTGTTTGTTTGTTTGGTTTGGTTTGAAATCTGTTACTTCTCTCACTAATGTCCTTTTCTCCTCAGGTTCTTTTTTACTGCCTGCTGATAGGAGCCTGATAATGATGTTAGTGTAATCTAATTACATTAACACCAAAGTTACCAGTGTGACTGAGTACAGGTGTGGATTAAGTACTTTTTTTTATTTTTTTTATTTTTTTTTTTCTTTATGTGACTGTGACTTTTAAGGAGTCTCCATGAATAAAGGAGAAATTAAAATGCATAGGAGGGAGACTTATATCTACTTTGATCACAGGCAAAAATTTACTTTAGTTGTATCTTTAGTTGCTAGAAAGGGAAGTAGCACCTTGGCTTCAGAACCTTCTTTGCCACTAAAGAGCCTTTCTCTGCTGATGTCATTCTATTTTTTTTTCCCAATTTTTATAATTACATCTCTTCCTGCCCGTTTCCCTGTCTGTGTCCCTTTCTGCCCCTTATGCTAATTCTTCTCCTGTTTTAATCTATTTTTCAGCCTTGCATAGGACTCCCTTTCAAGGATTCCCTGTGCAACTGCAGTTTCATCATTTCCTACATTTACACTCTTTTCTGCTGCTGTTGGCACTTCAGATATTTCTCATCTTGTTGTTCATGATCCTGGTGCTGTTGTTGACCTCCCACTAGTTAATTCAGCCAGCAAAGTCCACATTTTCTTAACTTCTTCTTTTATAGGCTCCTGAAATGGAATAATTCAGAAAGTCTAGATCTGTTGAACTTACCAAAGATTTGTTCCATTGATGAGTAAAATTATAAGATCAAACACAAATAAAACAAACAGAATTTACTTTCCTGCAATTTCAGTTATCTCCATTATCTCTCTTTTGCAAGACACTGGTTTGAGAGAAAGACAAATTCTTAGAGAAAAAGTATATGACAATGATTAGCTAAACTGCTTAGCACATGGGCTTTTCTAAATTCTGAATAGAATAGAATAGAATAGAATAGGATAGAATAGAATAGAATAGAATAGAATAGAATAGAATAGAATAGAATAGAATAGAATAGAATAGAATAGAATAAAGATATTCTTGAGAATCTTATGGTGAAGTTGTAAAGTCTGGATAAAAAAGTGAATATACTAAGTAGAACATATTAGATGTCAACTCAGAAAAACTTAACACTAAGACAAAATTGAGATATGTTAAACTTTTCAAAATATTTCAAAACCAAGACATGTATCACAAGCAAATATATATTTTTTTATTTCTTTGTACAATATAAATTTGTTTATTGTTCACCTTATAGAAAATTCTGAATATGGAACTCAAAGTGGTTCTGTTATTGGTGTCTTTCTGAAAGATCTAAGAAGAAGGAAAAGATTAATAAGAAGGAGTCCTTCTTTACAAAACATTTACGAAATAATTGAGTTTTTCAAAATGATCAGATAAATGACCTGAAAATAGCTGTGTTAGCCGTGACAGACTTCATTTGATTAATAGGTAATTTACCTTATAAATTATTTAATATAATACAATTTTTGAAGAGCTGATATTCCTGAAAACTAGAAATTAAGTAAAAAAGTTTACAAATGTCAGCAAAGACATATAATTGTCTTCCATTTTGGAATATTTTTGTGTATTTTGTTGTTGTTTTTTTGATTGGTTTCTTTTTTTTTTTCTTTTTTTTTTTTTTAATATTTTGCTGAATTTTGTAAGATATATATTTGCTTTCACTCTAGGTCATTCAGTCTGAAATTGATTTTAATGTACTATAAAAAAATGGATAATCATAAAGATATGAAAAGGACTAAGAATATAGTTTGAAAAACTTTATTTTAAAAAGTAAACTGTAGTTTTTTTCTTGTTTTAAAGCCTACTTTTTCAGACAATTAGTTTTAATAACAATACATACAAGCTCTTAAGACTTTCTAACATTAATATATATATATTTTTTTTTTTCAAATTAACACTGTGAAAGAAACCATTGATTTAAAAATTAAGGTTAAACACAATAATAAATGTTTTCATAGACTACGGACAGACTAGGGATGTAACTATCACAGTTAGGCCACAATCCTGCAAAAATTAAATTCTGTTATGCAAGTGGACTTGATAACTGTAAACTTAGATTCCATAACCTTAAAATCTTGCTATCTATTTTGCAAGCTTTTGGCACCATATGGCTGAACCTTGCCAGAACTTCCTTCTTTAAACAGATTCATGAGTATATCTGCTTTTTTCTTACTACAAATTAAAGGTTTAAGCTTTGCAGATCTGGGGAAGAGAAACCGCTATTTTGGTCTAGTCTGAACCACAGCCAAAGTACAGGCTTGGATCAAAGCATTTGGATGTGAACCTTAGCTGTGCATATGGGGCGCGGGGGTATGCATGTGTGAGTGTGTATTTATATTTATACTTAGCAAGAGTCTGGATTGTGATTTAATCTCTTCATCTTCATGCATTTTATGACTTTATTTGCAGTCCACAAGTCATCTGAATGATGAGCTGAGAATTTATTTAGATATTAAAATAAATTCTAAGCTTCAGTGATTTTTTCTGCATCTACTGAAAATATGTGAATGCCACAGTGGCTGATACTTACACAGAATTCAAACATACAAAGCATAAAATGCTACTAGTTTGTGATGCAAATTTGATCTACAAAATGCATATTTTTCCAATCGTTGCTAAATCTAAGCTATATTTTATGAACTACAAATGAAAATAGCAAATGGCCTGGAATAGTTTCTGAAATACCATGCAATTTATTTTTAATGGGAAGCAAAGAGAAGTGATAAGAGGAAAGATTTTTGTTGTTGTTGTTCCTTCAAAAGTAAAAATTACCAGTGTTACAGAGCTTCTATTGTTTAGTTTAAGTTCTTTATTTGGGCATTTCAAGCTTCATAATTTCATATATGGTGATAGTAAAAGTCAGTCATGTTTTGATCCTTATCTTAATAACCTTTGCCCACAGCTAAAACTCTAAAAGGTTGGAATGTTATCTCTTTTGTCCCTCCCTGCTTCCTTCACATTCCCCTCTGACACTGAATATAAATTGACACACTGTACATTTTAAGATCAAGCTTGGAGCACATTCAGACTTCTTAAAAATATAGGTTGCAAAAGTGATGGCTTTTTTTTTTTTTTTTTTTTTTTTTTAGTACACAGAGGTCTAATCAAAACTAGAGCTGTATAGAATGGTTTAAATTTAATCCAAATCTTGGTGAATTTCATGAATCTGACTACTCAAGCTTTACATGAGTGGGTTCATAAATGTTATTTCTGCTTTTATGCATGATAGGTTGCGGGTTACTGCTTCTTCTGGGCTTCACAACAAATGCCACAAGCCAGAGTTTGTGTCTGCCTTCATGCATTTTTCATAGTTCCAACTAAAAAGTAAAACTGTACTGATTGATAGTAGCTAATGAATGTGTAAACTGCTAGTGAATGTTTTCCACAGGTTACCAGTTTGAGTCACAGACTATTGAACTGTATAACTGATTATCCATAAAGATCACATTAGTTTATCCATGAAAAATATGTCAAAAACACAGGTGACAGGAAAAAAATATATATATTGACTACTCGTGGTATCTCTGCACGCTCTAAGAAACAGCACTTCAGATTTTCTACTCCTCATTTGTAAATATTCCCCTTTGTTTTTTCTTCCAAGGGTAAAAATACAGGAGAGTGTCTATTCTAAATGAATTCCATACTTGAGAAATGAACATTGTAAGCTGGTTTGCACCTTCTCTTCCCCCCATCCTCATCTATTTCTTGCAAAAATGCCAGGGTTCTTCATTTTCACTGAATGGGTTGAGCTCACTTATGAAACCTGACAAATTTGCCCTGAGTTCTGTTAACTTACATTATTATACATAATTCCTTTATTTAGTTGCCTTTGTACAATTAATACAGGGACTTGTTTACCACACCTTGGGATTTATTAGCCTAATTTCTCTGCATAGCAGGTTAAATATTTTCTCTGTCATGACAAGAACAAAGCTTCTCATTTCACAGATGATACAGTTTTGGAAGGAGGTGTCGGGGAAAGTGTGGGTTAACAGTTTTATTTATATTAGGAGAATATCTGAAGAAACAGGGTACAAGAGCAGATATATTCTCAAGAAATAAGGACTTATTTTTTGAGAAACAGTTAACCAAAATTAATGTGCAAATCTGTACCAAATATAGCAGTTTAAGCTTCTTCACAAGCAATTACTTCAGGCTGCATGCAAACTCAGAACACCACATCACTGTGTAATTGGTGCAGTTACACAATTAAGGATCTTGTTGTTGGATTCTTAAAGATAGGCATTACAAAAAACACACTATTCTTTTTTTTCCAGCCTTCCATCACAGCTTCAGTATTTAGAAATGTGATGAAAGATGTCAGAAAGTCAGTGATTTATTCTGTGTAAACCATAATACTATAGAAAATGAAATTATGATTAGAAACATCCACCACTGCCACAGATACTTGAACTGCATATCTGTAAGATGCAGAAATCATAATCTCTCTCATTCTGGGTTGGAATGTGGTATCTGATTAGTGTAGAGCTAGCTGGAGGCCACACCACAACTTCACAGTATGATCTTACTTCTTATTACAGATTAGGGATGCTGTATGGGATGAGACCATGCAGAGAGTGATGAAGTTTAAGACTGTATTACAGCTCCTGAAATCAATATGAATAAGACAAGCAATTGCTTAAATACTTACCTGATACCAATGAATTATGCAAGCTTGGTAACTAATAAAGGAAGATTACCATTTTAGCACGTTCATTTCATGCCTCATTCCAGTGCTCTTCTCTATGGTGCTAAAATTGCCTTTTTTGCTAATATATGTATCTAGATAGCGATATGAAATACCTTTTCTCCAGTGTTCTCTGAGAGACTGGAAGAACCAAACTGATTTAAGACCTACTAACATGCATACTTTTGCAGAGGTCTGAAGGAAAATGTCAAGGAAGCAAAAGACAATTTTAGTATTAGAGTAAAAGAATATGAGGGAGGAATAAGCTTTTTTTTTTTTTTTTTTTTTTTTTTTTTTTTTTTTTTCCCCATCACTGCTAAAAATCTTTTCCTTAATATCCAAGAAATGTCTATGAATTACCCAATTTGAAATTTCTTCAGGTATTTTAAAGAATTCTGTACTTACTTTCCTGCCATTTGGGAATTTCTTGGGCCAATGCTTGTCACGATGAATAAGATGTTACTAAAATATTGCAACTGTTTTAGAATGATATTCCACTGAAAACAACATTTATGTTACCTGTTCATTAGCAAGTAGATTGATTCACTAGAATTAAATAGAGTAAATGAATTGGTGATTAGACTCCTATATTTCCCTTTCACCTGACTTTGGTTGGGTTATTTTCAAACAAATTTATTTTCTGCTCAAGTGTAGTATGCAACTCCTTGAAGGAACAGCTAGTATGTGTGTTTCATGTATCCTCAGGTGGAGTAGCCCACATTGGTTCTGAATTGAATTAAATAATAATAATTTATTAAAATATCAAAAATTTGGAGAGACCTTGAAGTGAAGCTTCTGACTTTATTTTCTGACAATTCAATCTATTTTACACATCTCAAAATTGGTCCAAGAACTGACTTAATAGATTACTAGTAGGAAAAAAAAAAAAAAAAATCAGGAAATTCACTTCCAAATGATTTTGCTGCTTCAGCACATGATCTCATATATTAACACAACTTCATAATCAGAGACTCAGTGCTATTTATATGATAGATCTCTGAAAGATAAGTGAGAAGTTATGTTTTATATATGAATCTGAACATGTATCTTGAACTTGAATTGAATATGACTTAAAATATCCAAAGCATGTATTATTACAAATAATAAATAAATAAATAAAATTGCTTCTATTGCTTGTCTTTCCTTCAGAAAGAAAATGAGTTGATGAGAAGGAAAACACTTTTTTTTTTTTTTTTTTTTTTTTTTTTGTCATTGAAAGGCTGTGAATGTGAAATCCTGAACCTCCAATGTTATGATTAAAATTATTTAGAATGAATTGGATCTGTTGGAGATTCACAGCAATGAATTATGAAGAGACTGCTGGAATAATTGCAATTTTGGTTGTGTAACTGAAAAAAAAATCCACATTTTCTGAGGCTCATCTGTCTTTCACTTTGGAAAGACTACGAGTTTTTATGTTTTGCATTTATGTTAATCCTATTTATGATAGGTCTTTAAATGATTCTGGAAAGTTTTTTAACCTTTGATCTTTTAGCTTCATGAAGCATTTTATGCAAAATAGACAGATTTTTAGAGTTTATGGGGCAGGTAATTTATCACCCTGAAATATCTAGATTGAAATTTAGGAAGGATTCAGTGAATATATATATATATATATATATAATATAATATATATATATATATATATATATATATATTATATATATATATAAATATATATATATTTTGATTATATCATGTTTTGAGGACAAGTGTTGAAGACTGTGGGAGGAATGACTGGCTGGAGAAGGATATGACTTAGTAATTTTTGCTTAAATTCTACTATTTCTTACATAATAATATGCAATTTTTGTTGTTAGGTATATACCGAATTTAGTTGATTAATTTTTCTCATTGATTTTCCAAATTATATGCATCAGTGAACCTCGTTTGTAACTATAATATGAATCTTCTGGCTACCATAATTAATATTCATTAATTTATTTATTTTAATGTGAAAAAGCAGCTTTTAGATCCTTCCAGAAATACTGATTTTTCGTTAGAATAGAATCATCCAATCTGAGTCTGTGAGAATGATGTAATAGTAACACTGGCCTGTTTAGTCAGTTGATATCTTTTAGGACAGAGATAAAGTTTTCTCTCAGTTAAAAACCTAGATTTTCTCTTTATTCACCAACACATTAGTAAAATTCCTAATGAATTGCTACCCAATTTTCCTCCTGAATTTTCAATTACATCTTTTGCAAACATATTACTAAAAGTTGAAAAACAGTAACTAAAGAAAATATCTTCCAGCATATGGAATAACTAATGAATATAATTCACTTAATCCATAAAGATTACAGACCAGGAGGGACAACAAAGAACAGGATACTCTGAAAGAAGTATGTCTAAGAAAGAGATGATTGAAAAGAAGACCTTGTTAAATGCAAGCACTGGAAAAATAAAAGCTAAAGAACACAGTCCTATGCTTTTTGCCAGAAGCAAAGCTTTATACCTATGTCTAACAGCAATGCTGATGAAAGCAAGCAAAAATCTTCTTATTAATGGGTCAAGCAGCATTGCAAACATCACAGATCAAGAATAGCTGTGCCAAGGTTCAGAAGATTCTTAAACAAATGGCATATCAGGTGATCTTTGGAAACATAAAGAAGTTTAAGAATTGTCTTTAACAAACTATACTTTGTCTGAGATATCTTCCTGGAAAAATAATTTATCTGGCTGAATTTTACTACATTATGTGGGAAGAGAATTTCTGAATAGAGATCACATCTTCTATCAATTATCTGTTTAAATTAAGACATGGGGCAGAAGCTACAACAATTTTCATTTCTATGCATGGATTCAAATCACACAAAGACAAACCTAATACCTGAAATGCTGTTTTTATTACAGGCCACTAAATGATAGAATTTCAGAAGTAATAGGACTTCTAATGATGAAACCAGTAGTCAAAAAATGAAAAAGCTGATAAGTAGTCTAATGATAGAGAATGTCAAACTCTCTCTAAATCTGTAGAAATAAATGTTTAATGTGTTGGATTTATTTTCCATATACATCACAAAAGCTGACTGTATAACAGAACATCTCTAGTTTTATGGGATTATTTGCAATTCCAGAGTTGAGTTTTGGTTCTAGAGGGTCCTTGGCTTAGATTGTGTAAATATGTTTTAAGCATGTGTTGGCATGACCATAGAACCACTAAGCTGCTGAATAATTCAAAGTGGAAGGGATCTCAAAAGGTAATCTATTCCAACTTCCTACTTAGCAAGAGTGTCAGGAGACTCAACTATGAGATCAAACAAGCTTGCTCAGAACTGAATCCAGCTGTGTCTCCAAGGCTGAAGACTGCACACCCTCTCAGTTTTCCTGTTTGACTATCTTCACAATGGAAAACATTTTGCTTTGTGTTTTTTGTTTTTGTTGTTGTTGTTTTGTTTTGTTTTGTTTTTTCCTTTTTCCCACATGGAATTTCTCACATTTCAATTTAAGTCAATTGGTAATTAACAAATTTTTTAATGCAACAAGCTGAAAAGAAATAGAAGATCCCCCCAAAAGAGAGGCCTAATCCAGTTTCCAGGCCCAGTATGGCCTGGAAAATCATGGTGCAAGTCCTATTGGAACACATTTCTGGTCATATGAAAGAGTGGAAGTTCACTGGGAAGAGTCATCATGGATTTATCAAGGATAAATCATGCCTGATCAGCTTGACTGTCTACTATAATAAAATGAGCGATTTGTGAACAAGGAGAACAGTGGATGTCACTCATCTTGAGTTTAGCAATGCGTTTCATACAATAGAATCATAGAATCTATAAGATTGGAAAGGACCTCTAAGGTCCTTTGTGAGCACTGGAACAGGTTGCCCAGAGAGGTTGTAGAGTCTCCTTCTCTGGAGATATTCAAAGGATCTAGTTGAACTGTCCACCCACTAAATATTGACCACTAAATTATGTCCCTAAGTAGCACATCTACCCTTTCCTTAAACAGCTTCACGGACAGTGTCTCCACAACCTCTCTGGGCAACTGGTTTCAGTGCTTAAACTCTCTTCCTGAGAAGATTTTTTTTCCTAATAACATTTGACATTGTGTCCCACAATAATTTCCTAATAATATTTCCTAATAATTTCCTAATAATATTTGACATTGTGTCCCATAATGTTCTTGTATACAAGTTTGTGCCTAAAGGCCTGGGAGTATAGACAACTACTGATTGCATAATAAGGCTCAGAAGGTAGTAGCTGGTGGGTTGTCCTTGGATGCTGGTGTCCTTGTCCTTGGATGCTAGTAGCAAGTAGGACACCACTATAGTCTATACTGGGATGTATACACTTTCACATATTTATCAGTGAGCTAGAGGAGGTCATGGAATACTTGCTCACAAAATTGTAAGATGACATCAAATTGGAGAGGAAGGGCACCTGAATTATTCTCTGATTGGGTCAAATTCACTTTGAGGAAGTCTGGAAAATCAAGTTTTAATGAGGACTGTGAAAGACCTGTTATAGAACCTTAGGATTTTATCTGGATTAGGATAGAAATCTCTTCAATGTCATTAGAGAAAGAATTATTAATACAAATTATTCCTAGATGGTCTTAACTTATTACAGAAGCCTTGCACTCTCCAAATACAGAATATATGTGATGATAAAAAATTTTCTGACAGACTATAGAGATGCTATGAATACAGAAAATAATTTAATATAGTATAGAAAGAAATATACTGTGGCTGCATTAGCATTTTATTTCAGAGCAACTTGTGAAGCCAGTCTCCTGATTTTACCTTCTTACTGAGCTGTGGTTCACAATGCAAGTGAGGGGAGACCTCATTAATGCATATCAATATCTGAGGGGAGGGTATTGTGACGATGGAGCTGGCCTCTTTTCAGTTGTGCCCAGCAACAGGATGAGAGGCAATGGGCACAAACTGAAGCACAGGAGGTTCTGTCTGAATATGAGGGGGCAATTATTTACTGTGAGGGTGACAGAGCACTGGAACAGGTTGCCCAGAGAGGTTGTAGAGTCTCCTTCTCTGGAGATATTCAACACCCGCCTGAATGCTATACTGAGCAACATGCTCTAGGTGATCCCGCTCAGTAGGGGGGTTGGACTATATGATTGTCGGAGATCCCTTCCAACTTCAGCTATTGTGTGATTCTGTGATTCTGTTTCAGGGAATAGCTGGAAGATGTTTCCTGTAATATCAGGAAATGCACCTAATGCACTTAAACCATAAGTGGGTTCGCTGCACCAGTGTTCACACCATAGGATCAGACAAGCTAAGCAGAACTAAAGCCTCAGGCACATGTCTTGTGTAGACAATGGGTTCTGGACACCAGCAGTTTGTGATAAAGATCCACTGCTATTGTGCAGTTCTACTCTCTAAAGTAGGTGTAGCCTTTGAGACATGCAGAACTGGAGAAAAAAATAAATAAAACATGTAACACTTTTCAAAGTGAGGGGGTAGAATAGGGACTTGGCTTTTATAAATCAGTTGGAAGGGGGAACTTTGGACATATTACTTCATCACAGAATAATATAATAGTATATTCATGCAAAAAGGAATGTGTATGAATCAACCGTATTGGGTTTATATGGCAAGGGGTGCTGCAGGGGAGGCCTCTATGAGCAGAGCCCAGCAGCTGCCCCATGTCAGATCAGAGCCAGCTCCAGACGACTACAAAAGTGACTTGCCGCTGGCCAGAGACAAGGCAGTGAGCAATGATGTTTGCGCCTATAGGAGAGCAGATTTAAAGAAGGAAAACAAACAAACAAACAAACAAAACAAAACAACAACAACAACAAAAATGTGCTGTGCTAAGCAACTGGGAGAGGGGCATGAGAAAATGTGAGAGACAGCCCTTCAGAGCCCAAGGTCAGTGTAGAAGGAGGAGGGCAGGAGGTGTTCCAGGCAGGGAGCAGAAGTTCTTTTGCAACCTGTGGAGAGGCCCCCGGTGGAGCAGGCTGTCCCCCTGTAGCCCATGGGTCCCACATGGAGCAGATGTGGGACCCATGGGCTGCAGGGTGCTGCAGCCCATGGAGGAGCCCCCAGTGGAGCAGGTGGATGTGGCCTGGAGGAGGCTGAGGACCATGGAGAGGAGCCCCCACAGTAGCAGGCCCCAGGCCGGAGCTGCAGCCCATGGAGAGGAGCCCCCGCAGGAGCAGGGGGTCTGGGGGGAGCTGCCACCCACTCGTGGGGGACCCATGCTGGAGCAATTTGCTTCTGGGGGATGGAATAACCTCCTGATACAGAGCCATGTGGGAGTAGTTCTTGAAGAGCTGCTGCCTGTGGGCAGCCCCTGCAGGATCAGTTAGGGAAGGACGGCATAATGTGGGAGGGACCCTGCGTGGAGCAGGGTCAGGGAGCGACCGTGAAGGAGTAGCAGAGATGAATGTCAGGGACTGACCGCAACCACCATTCCCCTGTGCAGCTCGGGGGGAGGAAGTAGAAGAGGCTGGATTGGGGGGAAGGTGTTTTTAGTATGCTTTTAGTTCTCAGTGCTCTAGCCTGTTAGTAATAGGCAATAAATTATATTGATCTTCCTATGTTTTTTTTGTTTGTTTGGTGGTTTTTTTTGTTTGTTTGTTTGTTTGTTTGTTTTTGCTGCTTGTGTCAATAATTGTAGAGTGATCTCCCTGTCCTTATCTCAAAGCTTGAGACCTTTTCATTGTTTTCTCTCCCTTTCCCTTAGAGGAGGGGGAGTGAGAGAGTGGTTGTCACGGGATTCAGCTGTCCAGCTGGGTATAACCACCACATCAACATATGTCCCATATTAACAAATGAAAAAAAAAATAAAATCATGTAATATTAAAGCCTTTATAGTAGAATCTGAAGACCACATTTTCAAAAATTTAAAATGTCTTTAAATGCTTCACTTTATTTCTCTCTTGCTCTCATTTCTTGGAACATCTGATTTTCCAACGTCTGCTCTTCAGGTTAACCATTTTCAACTATCTTAACTTGAGACTGCAAAAGTTCAGACACTCAGAATCACGTTATTTCCTTTATTTGCACTAAATTGCACATAATTTCAATGAGCAGAAGAAAACTCCATAGAGATTGCTCTAGTTTCCTATTGAAAACATGTAAATAATATTGAAATAATTTTATATTAATTTATGTATAATGGCCTAGCTATAAATATTCTGTGACTGAGGCAGCTCTCTCTGACACACCTGTTAACATGGATGAAATAAAGAAGTTTGGGTAACAAATTACATTTGAGCTAATATATTTGTATTTAATTGTGCTAATTATCACATCATGTATGATTTTATTCATTCCCTTGTGATTTTTTTTTTTTTCTGTAATACATTTTTATATATTGTTAAAAACTATTTTGACAGTTAATCTTAAATTAGTCTTTTTTTTTTAGTCCAAAAATGTATAATGAACTACAATGAACCTCAAGGAATTCTTATTTAAAAGCCTTATTACTTATTATTATGCATACAAAGGAAAGCAAAAATACTAGGAATGAAATGAAAAAGTGATTTCAATCTTGATAAATACTAGGTAAAAGCTACATCTTGTAGAAGTTTGACATTGGATCAAGGTTTTAGTTTAGACCTGATAAAATTTCTATTTCATTTCTATTGATAATGCTTTTCATTCAAGGTGGAAACTAGTTACTCTCAATTCCTCTGTCATATGTTGCTTCTGTATAAAATCTGGTACTGAAATGATTGTTCTGCTTTCCCAGCGTGGTAAGGTTTCTTGTAGATAACTCTCATTTTGGATACTTTGCATTTCATATCTACTTTCTAACTTTTTGTACAAATCTCTGTGCTGTCCTTTTGGTGACCAAGTATGTGGACAGCCTGTGGACACTTCTGGTAGAGGCTGAGTTGCCTTACCTAGTTTCATGCCTTATTGGTCATGAAATCCTGCACAGATATTTCGATTATGGTTATTATTCAACACTTTCAGGTTCTGTTTTGCATCTCTATTGCTTTGTTTTCCAGATGTGAAATTTAGTAAATGCTGTAGATACCTTGACACATATGAGGGGAAACTATTCTTGAGTCAGACTGTTCCATAGTACTGGTTAATCATTAATAGCTTGTCTGTGTTTTGAGACAATTACTTTTTCCAAGTTCTGGATACATCTGTTTCCATCCAAAAATAGTAGTAGAATGATGTTCCAAGAAAGTCCTAGTGCCCCGTTATGAGATCTATTCATGTTGTATCACTGAGTGCTAATTACCAGGTGCTTCTTTAGGCCCTCATCTTCTGAAGATGTGATCATCTGCTCAATTTTATGTACTGCGAATAGTTCCATTAGAGGCAAGGGGCTGCTCACTGAGATGAAAGGTAAAAGCATATGTTAGTCTTTATGAGATGTCTTTGGAGCTGCTATTATTAACTTTGATTTATTTATTGTCTAAAAAAAAAAAAAAAAAAAAAAAAAAAAAGGAATAACATATAATCATTTATTATGCATTTTGAACCTCAATAGAAAATTTTAAGCAATAAGTTATTCTTTTATTTCTTTTCTCAAATATAGCAAACTACTAAAATCATTTCTTGGCTGTAGTACTATGTAATCTCTATTTGGTTTTGATACAGTTTTAAAATCAGTAGTCCACATGTACTTTATTTGTTGTCTTTTATTATTTTAGAAAGATGTCATATTCATCTGTTTAGTGCTATTTTGGGATGTCAGAAAAATAGACCAATTAATGATTCCAAATGCAACTTAAGCAAACTTAAGATGAAGGAGCCATTTTTTGCTTGTACGTTGTTTTAACCTATATGTAAAGCTCAAAACCACTGAAGACTATGATTATTGAAAAGAGCAAGTTTTATTAATTTCACCAGTAGTGGACCTAGGTTTTGCACAAGGGTTTTTATCAGCTTAGTTTTATCCAGTATTTATATTGCAAAAAAAAATGTACTTCCATTACCCCAGTCTGCCTTATGCATATGCCACATGCTGTATTGATGTGCATCCAAAAATAATAAAACACCCAAAATGTGAAAGGAAGAAACTATTATGCATAAGTCATTGTAAGTACAAAGCCAATTTTGTATTGTGGGATGGTGTCCAGAAACATACTCAAAGTGAGGAAAAAGTTTTCTTTCTGTAAAAACAAACCTGCATCTTAATTTAAGCAAAGTTTAGTTGAAATTGTTTTATTTTCTTTATTTCTATGAATGGGAAATAATCCCATTATGATACAGGGATTGGGATTTGTTTCATTTTTTTTCACCTATAGTACTATTTACAGGTTTTATTCTTATTTACCATGAAACAGAATTTCTCTTAAATATTTCCAGGCATGAAAGGAGAAAAAAAAAAAAAAAAAAAAGAAAAAAAAAAAAAAGGAAGAAAATCTCTTTGATTATTTTGATCTGAAAAACTCTCCTGCCGGCAAATCATTCCCTCTCCTTTAAGTCTTCTTCCAGAGCCAAAGGAGGCGGTAAGTTCTGAACTGCCCGGACCTTCTCTGCTCTAGAGAAACCACTAGTCTGACAGTTACAACATATGGTAAGCATGTGGGAGACTAGCTTTTAGCTGTGTTTTGTTGGGAAGAATATACTTTCTGTTCTGTTCAAACTGTTCCACTTCCTATAAATAATTAGATATTCTGTGGACCAGAGAATAGAAGGGAAATATATTTTCAATAAGCCAGTGGTTTGATATTCAGCTAGCAGACGGAAAATGTAGCTTTAAGCTACATCCAACTTCTCAGGTGAGGAGTGCTACTGTTTTCTAGAAAGTTAGTTTTTCAGATTTCTAAACAAATGGATTGACTTTAGAAGGCTAATTAGATTCCGATTCTGTTTTGTCAGATGAATACAGCACTCCCAAGGGAAAGCAGCCACTCTAACAAAGGAATCTAAACTGTCCCAAAAATGGACTATTGTAGAAACATGTGCCTCTTCTGAACTTGCTAAAACTTTAACCTATCTGAACCGTCTATGTTTGTTGAAAGTGGTATGTTCTTTAAAGCTTTGGTTTTGAAAACTTTATAATTAAATAGGAAAGTGTTGGTCAGAAAAATCTCTATTCATGTATTAATTTCAAAAATGATACATGCAATATATTTAATTTTGACATAGTACTCAGAGATATTCTGATGAAAGATTATGTGAATGCAAAGCATGTTTAACATGTAGCAACATACAAGTTAAAGTAAGTAATGAAACATAATGCAACTATTTTTCTACAAAATGGAACAGAAGAGAATGAAACTGTTTGTTGGGGTAATGTTTTAACCAAGACACTGAATAGTTTTTAGAGTGAAAAACAATATCTACTCATAGAAATTCACTTATTCTTTCAAAATGAATAAATAAATAAATCAATTCAGCATTCTGAATGAAGAAAAATAAAGTATTGAATAAGCTTGGAAATGTTTCCTTTCTAGCTCCTTGTCATGTGCTTGTGTCTGACTCACTGAATATGACTGTGAGCAAATATGTTTCATGGATGCAAAAGAAACTGAATAAAACCAAAATAAATAAGAAACTTAGAAGCTTTCCACTGAGATTGTATGTATTTTCCCACTGGTTATGGATTCCACTGACATTTGTTACTGATGAGTTCACAGAAGTTCATATAAAGACTGGAGTTCAGACACCACAAATATGGTGGTTACTCACTCAGTAATTTCTCTTTGAATCAGCCCTGTCAATAACAATCCAATGTCCTTGCCAGTGATAACAAAGCCCTGAGATTTAGAAGAGCCATTGGAGGAAATACAACTGAGAGGGCTGACAGGGTGTTGCAGCTGGAGCAACAGCGGCTGGTGCACCCACATCACCAGCAGCACAGGCACTGCTGTCTGGGGCTGCTATCTCACTCTGGCTAACTCTGCTTAGAGAGATGGCTGCAAAATTGTCTCATTTCAAACATTTTAAGTCTTTGGAAAGCTTCAATAGGTTGTTATTTCCTTCTGCTTCTAGTTAGCCCTTACAGTTGTGCTGTTTTGATGCGAGCTGACTTTGAGAGGTCAGGGGGGTTAAATGGTGTTTGATTAAAATCAGAACACCCAACAACTACTGTTTCACAGTTTGATTTTGCTGGACTGTTCATGTGGGAATTCAGGAAGACACCTTTAGCTTCAGAATAAAAAAAAAAAAAAAAAAAAAAAAAAAAAAAAAAAAGAGGAAAGAAAAAAAAGCAGTTTTGGTTTTTTTTTTTTTGTTTTTTGTTGTTTTTTTTTTTTTTTCATCTGGCTTAAAGAGAAACAAAGAAAAAAAAGACACTTGTATGTTTTTCTGGCAATAGGTCTGCCACTGTTTATCAAACCAAGGCAAATCCAATTAGCCTGTGGCCTGCCTCCCAACCTTATTAACCTGCTCAGCTGTGAGAAACTCAACAGACCCTGCCAATATCTCATTTCTCCAGCAGCCGATAAGATCAGTTCAAGATATTCAATGGGGTTTCCTTTCACTCTGGCTTCATCACAGTCACCGGCATCTTAACTGTGGTAGCCGGATCTTATTTTCCTCTCATTTACTATAAGAAATAGGATGGCAACTCCAAGGCCTATGCAGCTTGCTGGAACAGGCACCGATCAGGCCTCGGCAGCATTTGACAGGACGGGCTGATTTTCCTTATCACGGCTTGCCCACAAAGGCTTGGGCCAGGCCTGGGTTATTAGCATTCCTCGGCGAGGTGCGTCAGGCCTATTTCTGTCACGCAGACAGATTGAGCCTTTCACTCAGGCTCGCGAATGAGTGACACATGGCCTGACTGGGAGGACAACATTGTTATTTGAGTTAAGAAATCAATTTGTATCAAATGTACACTGTAATTTATTTGTTGGCTTTGAAGGGAACCTGGCTGAGATAAATGGGAATGGGCTTCTTTCTTCCCCCCTATGCTGAGCTGATAAAGTTCTTGTGAAGCTCCAGATAGCTCCAGTCAGAGCCAAAGTGACAAACATGTTTAAAGTTGCACAGTGATCTTTAAATCTCAAAAAGAACACCTTGTCGGACATGATAGAACATTTTTTACCTTTTCCCTCTATCTGTCAGAAAGCTGCTGTGACACATTGCTTTAGTATTTTTGCTGACATTTTCTTTATCAAGCACATCTGTTTGTGGTCGAAAGATGCTTATTCCTATTTTCTTCAATCTACAGCAGCCTAGAAAACTGCCAAAAGGAAGGAAGAAAATGAGACATTCTTTCCAAGAATAACGTTTATTTATTTATTTATTTAATTGTAACTTCTCTTGATCAGATTCCTTTTTTTTTTTTTTTTTTTTTTTTTTTTTAAAAAAAAGAGTGAAGACAAGCGTGGGGAATATTTTTCAACAGATCCTTCTGTCTTTTTCAAGAAGTTTGGTTAGGTTTAGACTGTCAGTGAATTAAGATGTTAGCATAACATTGTGTACTATGTATACTGTATACTATGTTAGTATAACATAGTATAACGAGCTATGATATTGACATTCTCCCCTATTATCATTATTAATGAGCGCTTAAGTATCAGCTCTCTAATATCATCAGTGTTTTTAACTTTGAAATAATACAAATAAAAGGTACATCTACAGTTTCACGTATGCTTATAGTTATGTATCCATAATGAAAAAATGCCAGCAAACTAGCCACAGGAAGAGTAGGTCACTGACATTTCAGCACAATAACCCGGCTGTTTAGTTTTGCTTTTCAGAAATGATCCAAGTTTAATATGTCATATTAAATGACTGTATAAGTTAGCTTATTTTTCCTTTGCATTATAGCTCTCCACCTACATATAGGTGCCTTTTTTTTTTTTCAAACAGAAGTGATTGTGTAGGAATGCACAAACACACAAAAGTTATAAAGCAGGGCAAAATGCTATGATATGATTAGTCTGTGCAAAGTACAGCCATCCTTAAAAGTGAGGTTAAAATTTGGGTTCAACCAGGGTCAAATACTGTCCTTCCAGAAGCTAGGTCAAATGTGATTAGCAGTGCAAGCATTTTTAAAAATAAGTTGGCTTTAGGATGTGTTAAATTTATTAATGGCCCAGTCATACCACCACCAAAAGGTTCTCACCATTCCTAGGAAATTCAGGGAGAGCATGAATCAGGATTACTCTTCTCTCTAGCTGTCCAACCAATATATTTCATTCTCCTCTTTTCTGCCTTTCCTCTGGGAATGCTGCAATCCTTTAGGCTGTGAGTAGCCTGCCAGCTCTAGATCTCATTGTACCTATAAGTACTGACACGGTAATAGTGTTAAGCCTTGCTCTCAGGTTTCTTCTTTGCCATGCCCTTTCGGTGAGGGCTTGCTCTTTTACCTTTCTTGCCCAGGTGCAAAACAACAGTGCTGTAACTCTGACCTGACTGACATTTTTTAATGTGGTGGTTTTTAAATCTTAACTCTGTGTTTACAGTTTTAGGCAAAAGCTTCAGCTTTTGTCTCAGTTTAGCAACTCAGAGGCAACATATCATTTTAACAGACTCTCAGACTACACAATAGTGCAATCTAGCTCTAATTGTTGGGAACAAAATGCACCCTATTTACATGCATTCATATTTTGACATTAACACATTCTATAAAGCACGCACCTTCTCAAAGGAGAACTGCACCTCACCATGATCTTTTAGCTATACCCACATATTATCCCCTAAGAACATCAATCAATTCAGTGTCAGATCAAACTCTTCAAAACATCATATCAAATATTGTTTTAACCTCATTGCTTTAGAAATAACCATTGGCAGTAGAGTAATTTAGACCCCAGAAATTGCAGTGCAAAACAAAACACCCTCTAGCTCTGATACAAGAGCACTCTGTCATCTCTACAGCTTTGTTCTATTAATACATTCTCCAAAGCACTTGTTTTGGCCTTCTCCTGCATTATCTTATATCCCTTAATGACAGAAAATGGAAAGTACTTAATTTCTCTACCTGGTTTGCATTAATTCATTATGAGCTCTGTTGTTTCTACCTCTACTGTGAACAGTCTCCTGATGACAATATAAAGATGAGCACTTTGCATGGAATTTAGAGAGGAAGGAAAAACAAACAAAACAAAACAGATGCAATAGTGCATTAGGTTTGCTCATGATTTACTGTGCATTATGTTCTCTAAAAAATAATAAAAAAATAAAAAATAAAATGGCTGATAGCAAGGAAAAGTTGCGATTTGCCTGGTATTCAGTTGCTCAGTTAAGATAGAGGGAACGTTCTAAGCCAAGGGACTCTCACCTGCTTCTGATTGAGCATGTGAGTGTCCACAACTGGGAAAAGCACTTGAGAAAACCTGTGTGTGAAAACCTTTTGAGGTAGCCTGTAAGTAACTCAGCAAATAAAGAGCTTGCAGAAGGAGCAGTGGTTCCTAGGGAGATTAGGGATGTGCATATAAACAGAAGAGGGAGTGGATAAAAAAAAAAAAAAAAAAAAAAAAAAAAGCTTCTTGGGAACAGAGAGGATTGTATTGAATTTTCTTCAATGAGCCCTTGAAAGTCGCTGGACTCAGAGCATGACTGGAAAGAAACAAGGATATAGTGGGCAGAGGAAGATTTATTTTCATATTCTTTTGCTTTTATTGTCTTACAAAGCAAACCTCACTTAACTTTAAAGAGACTTTTTGTTTTACTCTAAGCTATAATAAGCTATAACTTCAGAGTTCATTGGGTGCTTTAGGTGAATTTGATGTAAGAACAGTATCTACTTCAAAACTCTAGCTGACTCAAAGTGCCTTCTGTGAAGATACCTCTCTGCCCACTGTTGCAGGAAACAGCAAACTAGGAGACAGCGCACATGGATTCCAGTTATTTGACAATCAATTGTAATTAACCTAAACTTCACATGTAAAAGAGGAAAATTGTCATTTTCAGCCATAAATTAAACAAAAAGAGAACTCAAAATTCTGGTGCTTAGTGTAAAACAAACAAAACCACCTACATTCTTTACACTCAACAATTATCCAAATGAATTAACTTGTGTCATTTAACTCCTACTAACACAAAATATCTCTCTGTCACCTCTTGGCAATCAAACTACTGGAGAGGGTGGAGAGAGTGCGGGGTGTTGTGTTGTGGTCTTGTTGTTCTTATAAGTATGATAAGAAATGTGAAGCTTTATCTCAGGGTTCCAGTGTCTTTGTCCCTAGGTCTCAAGTGTAACATTGCTGGATCTGGTTATCACCATTTATAAATGTATCATCATTTATAAATGATACATTTTATAAATGTATCATGTTTCTAGAGTCAGTGGTTCCCTAGATTCTTCCTGAGAGAGAAGAAAAAAGGGGTAAGCATATAATACTGTACATCTAACCAACTTGTTGCTAAAGTTAATATGGAAATAACTTTTCTGAATCTGTACTTGGAGACATGAACACAGGATATGCCTGAAAGCTCAGGATAAAAAGAGAAAATAGTCTGCCTTTTCTTTCCCGAGTTCTGACATTAAGCAGGGTGAAGGGCAGCTGAATACAGGAAGCAAAAGGTGTATTTTTAACATATATTGTTTCTTTGTGTGTGGGAGACGTACCTGCTAAAAAGAAAGACACACCATGAAGTAGGGGATATGTTAAAACTGTAAACATGTAAAAGTCTGGACCAACAGTAAGTGTGCCTGGGATGAGAAGCCACTCTTATCTGAAGGCAGTAGGATGTTGATTTGAGGAATGAGAGTTAAAGCCTCTGGAAAAAGGAAACAAATTCCACTGAAGAATCTTTAGGAATGGTAAGGTTGTCTGCCTGTGAGTCACCCATATCTAGTGCCTGTATGCTACATCTTCTCACTAAAAAGTGAAAACAATGAAACAGCAAATGCTCTCAGTGAAGCTAAAGAACCTAGCTAAAGTTAAAATCATGACATTTATTTTGTGAGTAGGAAAAACTGGAAAACTGGAGCACTAGACAGTTCAGTTTCACTTCCTGGATTTCTAAATGAAGATTTGGGATAGTGTTTTGTAATTAACCTTAAGTTTTGAATTGATTCCTTGTCCTGACAGTCAATTCCTGATTAATGAAAGGGTGGAGATGAGAAGTGGATTAGTTTTATTAATACAGGCAGAAAGCAAGGTTTTCTAGATATTAGGTATCGTTAACTTTGCTGACTATATCTTTTCAGACTGCAAGTATCTGCATAAATTTTTACTTCAGACTGAATTATTGTTGACAGTTTCAGCCAAAACAATTTTGGTGAATGACACAGGGCAAAATATGTTGTTTTGCCTGTGCAGAGAAGGATTCTGATGACCTTTTCTGTAGTTTGCTATGTATTCCATTAAGTACATCCCTTTGAAAAGAGACAATTTGATAGAAGGCAGATCATTTGGCAGACTGTTGGTTTTCACCCTTTTTTTTTTTTTCAAGGTCTAAATGAATAAAATATTTGGAAGGAACTTGCCATCCCACAGATTTAATAGTAGACATTTGGGGGCATTAAGTAGTACATTGATGCTGCTACAGATTTAGGGAGTCTTTTTCATATATCTGCTAGTCTGACTCTGCAAGAGTTAAAGCTATTCTAATCAGCAAGAGGTGACTTTGGTGAGGATCATTTCCCACTGTCAAATGCAATCTTACATTGCACTAAAGATCATCCTTTCTCAATTGTAATTCTTTTATTTTCAGTTCAAAAGATCTGAATAATGGACAACTTGATCTTAGCTGGGTTCTTTAAATCAGAATCCTCAGGAGGCACCAAATGCATCGTATTACTCACCATAATTAAAAACAAACAAATAAACGTGCAAACAAAAAACCACTACCACCACCAAAAAAAAACACTAACAACTGGAAACACCATAATTCTCTCAGGTGCTTCAGTAGCAGACAGTGAAAACTGAGGAGTGTCCAAAAACACATAATTTTATTTTTATTATTATTATTTTGGCAATAGACTTTTTTTGACCTTTATGAACAAGCCATGGAGGGGAAGAGTTGTTACTCAATCCCAGCTTTCTTCTGCTCCGCAGGCATTCAGACAGAACAGGAAAGGGAACTGAGAAAGCTCTGCCATAGCAATCTGAGGCAGCTGCAGGCCAGGACCACAGCTGTGGCTTCCTGTTTGCTCAGCAGGTTGTTGGAGGAGCATCGTGAGATAGATGGCTCCCACTGCAGGTTTCTGTAGCCCATGGATCTCAGCAGCTAAACAGCTGATTGCTGGAGACAGCCTAACTGCATGTTAAGCACAACCTTCGTATCAGCCTCAGACTCTTTCCTGAGTGGGGGGATGGCATACAAATCCCTGGAGACTGAGAACTAGGAGGTGACCTCTTCCAAAGCCTTTCTATAGTTTGACTTTTGATGCTTGGGAACCTTCTATGCTTTGGTTGATAGCATGGAAGACTGATGTAAATGCTTTCCAGATCTCATTCATATTCAGAATAGACTGGTATACTAGTTTACTAAAATTACATGCAAGAGAACCATGTATGATACAATACAGAAGTCAGCAATCCACTTCAGAAGCACTTTGTAAATGAGTGCTTTGGGAGTATCTAAGGTATTTTGTGATATCTAGCTGCCACTTTTGGGTTAAGAAAATTAGAGCTCCTTGTATACTGCAAGCTCACCTTATAGTGAGTGATGCCTTTCCAAATGTTTTCTGTCAAAACACTTTAGGTGTGATATTAGGAGACTTTTAATAAAATATTTGTTTTTAGTTAAAAATAGCAATGGCAAACACACTGCTCATTAATAATGGGATATACTGTAAATGATAGCTTTCAACAAAGTAATAGAGCACAGCAAACAAAGCAGCACAACAGAAACAAGTAAAAAGGAAAATAACTTTGAAACTCTACTGATTAAGATGCTAAAGTAGTTTTCAGTTTTTATTACAAAAAAAAAAAAAAAAAAAAAGCAAGCTAATTAAAGAGTTTACATTTTATCATGCATAGTAAAGAACTCCTGACAGGCATTGTTATAATATGAAATGCTGCAGTCTCCAGTAGAGTTTAATTTAGAGCAACAACAAAGAAAGGAAAAGAAAGGAAAAAGAAGAAATAAAACAATTGAAATGTTGCAAGCTGACTGCCTTAAGCTCAGGGGAGGCCTTTCAGAAAACTGTTTGGTAGAAGCAATGCAAACTGAGTTACTACCCTGGGAATAATATTTTTCCAGAAATTGTTTCAGGTTGAAGTGTTTATAGGAGGTAGTATATAGATTGTGTAAGCCACTGGCTAAAAGATTGAAGAAGTATAGCTTTTCATCAAAGGCTAATCAGAGTGATTATGCAAGAAGATCGACAGATGCTGATTCTCCATTCACTGGAGAATTAGTGATTCCTGTATCATTACTGATCAGATCAACAGATGTCCATACTGTCACCAGTTACCAGCATTAACTACCTAATAAATATCATCAGGTTTACTAAACATGTTCAATCTTAACATCTTGTACTTAATCTTGTGTTAATTTCTTCCAAACATACTTTTTGGCCTGAGAAACTTTGGAAACTATTGATTTCACTCTTGCTCAATTTCTTGGTTATGAATAATGACGGATGGTACTTATCAATTATGTTAAATCAGTGAACCATTATTTATTTACTTCAACTACAATATTTTGTTGTCATATCTGCAAACTTGAAGTTAAGAAGATGATTATACTTTTTGCTGGAAATTTTTCTGCAGAAAATATGAGAAGGCTACTTTTGTTTGTCATTAGCAGCCCTTGGGATCTTCATATTTTACTTTCCTGGCAGTCAGATGTATGAGCTGTTACAAAGGACAGAGAGTCAAGCTATAAGACACTGAATACACAGAAGACACACTGCTTTGTCTCATTTTCTGTCATTGATACAGCTGTATGATTTGCTTTCCTAATGTTTGACTTTGTGTCAGAATTGGAAGAAAATTAATTGGCAGAGAACCAGCTCAGATAAAGTAGCAGCCTGAGGAAGGACCACTAGTGCCTAGTAGCAATGTTTCTTGCCATGTGTGTTGAGCAGGGATTTCCCATCTTTGTACAACATGACATAATCTGGGAGGTCTGGGACACTAAATTTCTTCTGCTCAGGTAGTCCAAATATATATATATACACAGTTATAGCCATACAATATATGGGCTCAGAGATATAGCTATTTGTCTCAGGTTCTAAAATTTAAATTAGTAGAAATTAATCACTTCAGTATTATGTGCAAAAGGTTAGTGCAACTTTCTGCCACAATAAAACATTCACACAATACACATTGCGATGACATAGGCAAAGCAGAGACGCTTAACGCCTTCTTTGCCTCTGTCTTCAATGACGATGATGGGCTTCGGGACCCAGGGTGCCCTGAGCTGGAGGGCCGGGACGGTGGGGATGACAAACTCCCAACTGACCCTGAACGTGTGCGGGATTTGCTACTCCACCTGGATCCCTACAAGTCCATGGGTCCGGATGGGATTCATCCCCGGGTGCTGAAAGAGCTGGCGGATGTCATCGCGGAACCTCTCTCAATTATTTTTCAACGATCCTGGGAATTTGGAGAGGTCCCGGTAGACTGGAAGCTGGCAAATGTTGTGCCGATTTTCAAGAAGGGTCAGAAAGAAGACCCTAGCAATTACAGGCCTGTCAGTCTCACGTCAGTGCCTGGTAAAATCATGGAGAAGATGGTTCTCGGACTTATTGAGGCGCACCTGGGGGACAAAGCAGTCATTGGTCCCAGCCAGCATGGGTTTGTGAAGCGTAGGTCCTGCCTAACTAACCTGATTTCCTTTTATGATAAGATCACCCGTATGGTGGACCAAGGGAAACCAGCTGATGTGATTTTTTTGGACTTCAGCAAGGCTTTTGACACGGTTTCCCATAGGATCCTACTGGACAAAATGTCCACCATACAGCTAAATAAAAACATCATACGATGGGTGAGCAATTGGCTAACGGGCAGGGCCCAAAGGGTTATGGTAAATGGGGCTGTGTCAGGCTGGCGGGCGGTCACCAGTGGGGTCCCTCAAGGCTCCATTTTAGGGCCGGTACTTTTCAATATTTTTATAAACGATCTGGATGTAGGAATAGAGGGTATTTTGAGCAAGTTTGCTGATGACACCAAACTTGGAGGAGTTGTGGACTCAAATGAGGGCGTAAAGGCCTTACAGAGGGATCGGGACAGGTTGGAGAGCTGGGCGATCACCAACCGCATGAAGTTCAATAAGAGCAAGTGCCGGGTCCTGCACCTGGGACGCGGAAACCCTGGCTGCACGTACAGACTGGGCGACGAGACTCTGGAGAGCAGCCTAGAAGAGAGGGATCTGGGGGTCGTGGTAGACAGCAAGTTGAATATGAGCCAGCAATGTGCCCTGGCAGCCAGGAGGGCCAACCGTGTCATGGGGTGCATCAAGCACGGCATCGCTAGTAGATCAAGGGAGGTGATTGTCCCGCTCTACTCTGCACTGGTGCGGCCTCACCTCGAGTACTGTGTGCAGTTCTGGGCACCACAGTATAAAAAGGACATGAAACTGTTGGAAAGTGTCCAGAGGAGGGCTACGAAGATGGTGAAAGGCCTGGAGGGGAAGAGGTACGAAGAACGGCTGAGGTCACTGGGCCTGTTCAGCCTGGAGAAGAGGAGGCTGAGGGGAGACCTCATCACAGTCTACAACTTCCTCGGAAGGGGGTGTCGAGAGGCAGGAGACCTTTTCTCCATTAACACTAGTGACAGGACCCGCGGGAACGGGGTTAAGCTGAGGCAGGGGAAATTTAGGCTGGACGTCAGGAGGGGGTTCTTCACAGAGAGGGTGGTTGCACACTGGAACAGGCTCCCCAGGGAAGTGGTCACTGCACCGAGCCTGTCTGAATTTAAGAAGAGATTGGACTGTGAACTTAGGCACATGGTCTAAACTTTTGGGTAGACCTGTGCGGTGTCAAGAGTTGGACTTGATGATCCTTAAGGGTCCCTTCCAACTCAGGATATTCTATTATTCTATGATTGCATTTAAGAAAATAACTCAATTAAATGGAAATTGAAAACACCATCATTTTAACTTAAGTAGATTTTCTTCTGTTTCTGAAGCTGCTTTCTTCCTGTTATAGTAAAGGAGAAATTTCTTGCCATAAATATTTTCAATTGTCTTTCCTAAAAAACGCTTTCTGCACCCTTCCCTGAAGTATGACCAGACTACTTTTCTGCATTAGAAGATAGCACAGACAGTACAGATCTCTGTGAATCAGGGTGTAAATTTCTGTTTCTATCACCCAAATGTTGCTGTCATAACTTGTAGATTGAATTATGAAATGCAGTCTGCACTGACTGCTTGAAAGAGCTGGTCTGTCATGTGGGTTCTTTGTTGTGGAGTGGTATTAGTCATAACTTACCATCCCAGATCTTTGAAAATTGTGTGTAATTTTTGTTGTTGTTTGTTTGTATTTTGTTTGTTTGTTTGTTTGTTGTTTTTTTTTGTTTTTGTTTTTGTTTTTGTTTTCGAACCACTATTTTGTTATTTTAACTGTAGTCTCAAAAGTGGCATTTTATATGTCACTTTCCCTCCTTTATGTTCTGTAGCATTGTTGGAACACTCATATCAATAAGATCCACTGTTTACATTTCTGTTAACTGTAGAATAACAATTTTGATAAAATGAATTCACTCCAATGAAGCTCACGTCAGTAGACATTCACAGCATGGTGCAAAGTCAATTTGTTGACTCAGCCTTTTAAATGAATTGGTTTTGGGATGCTTTCTTTTACGTTTTTATTGGAAACTAAATGTTCTCCTCACAGCAAATACACTCATATCTCTCAACATGTCCCCTTTACTCTTGGCTGCTGCATTGTGCTGTCTAGCTATTCAAGCCAGCTTTCACTGTAACTTTGTGTTACCCATTACCCAGCACTGCCATCAGCATTGATGTACAGCTTGGTACACCAAAAATGCCAGAGCTGATTGCTTCTTTGTCTATTTTTCCCACAGTCAGATGTGTTGTCCTGCTCTTGTTTATTATGGAATACCCTTTCTGTTTTGCTGTGTATAAACTAATCCCAAATTGATTATAATCAACAGAAATTCAGTTCTGTTATCATAATTATTTTCAGAATATTTTGGACAAAGTTGTAAACACCATTTTTGAAAATTTGTCTTCTCTCTTGGTGACTATAGGAAATAACATTTTTTTATTAGTTTATGTCTTTATTTCTCTAAGGCTACATGTGAGGAAACTTAGATGAGTCCTTATGCAACTTGGCTTAAATATGCTCATTGCTGGGTTGTATTTCAAAATACAAGATTTCCTCTATTTCTTTTCATTCTTGCTGCCTGTTTCCAAGCTTCTCTATTCACATTTACTGGATGATAATTTTACTTGCAGGGAAGTTTTCCTTTAAAAAAAAATACAAATAAGTGGGATCATAAAAATAAAAGTTATGCAATGAATGAATATCACTGGGAGAGCCATTTTCTTTCAACTAAGCTTTGGTGCAAGTTCAGGCTACTTAGTGTGAGCTATGATAGAAGGTACAAATGAGACTTCAGACAGCTTTCTAAAGAATTAAAGTGTTTTTTCATTTGCTCTATTGCTGTTGCAAAGGGCCAGCATGTTAATGGTAACAGAACTTTATAACATAGAGTGCACTGTCTGCAGAGGACAGGGAGCCACATGATCTGGGATGCAGCCTAAGTATCTGTATTCTGGTGTTAAATATCCACATGTACACAGTTCAGCAGCACAGAGTAGTGGCAGGTGTTGGTGCTAGATCATACTGGAATATGACAGTATTTTGTTTCCAACAGTGGCTGTGACCAGATGTGTATTGGCTTGTCAAGTTTGGAAATTAGTTTTTTTTTTACTTTAGTTGTTTGTTGGTGTTTTGTATATTTTTTTTTCCTAATTTATAATACTGGAGTACGATTAAAAATAATATTAATCAAGCCTAAAACAGCTTTCCAATGTATTTTTATATTAGATACAGTCTATCTGTTTTTAGCTACACTAGTAAGAAAATCATAACTATTACCAGCTTCCAGAAGGATATCTATATTTCAGTGCAGAATTCATTCTATTTATCCTATTTGCTCAATGCCTTTCAGAAAGGAGGTATCATAGTGACTGATTCTTCACATGTAGACACTATTTGACTATGAATTGCAACCCTAGCCAATGATACTCTGATTTTACTCTTATCTTTCATTTCAATGAACATTTCCACAACCTTTACCTCTCCCACAAACACAGCCAGGCACTCTGAAGCACAGTGTCAATCATTACACACAAAAATATTCCAGTTATTTTAAAGCTGGAGTATTTGCCACAGGCTCAAACGATAGAGATCTAATGACTTACGAGGTGCTTAGTTTATAAACATGCACCTATGTTATTCTCAGGTCTTGGTATTATTATTTTTTTTCTTATTCTTTCCATTCTCACACTTAAAACAGAAGCACATTTTCTCCTAGAAAATGCTGACAGCGTGTCTTGGTATCTCAAGGCAGAAAGGTTGCTTTCCCTCAGGCAGTGTGCTGGCACCTTTCACGTGGACACACATGGCTAAGCTGCCTATAGGAACCCTTTTTTTCATTGCTTCCATAATTCAATATGTTTAAAAACAGCGATACTAACAAACATTAGATAAAGGAATAGGAACTGAAACTCTGTGAGTGCACTTCATAAATGTAACACAGATAACAGAAGAAGGTGTTCAGAGTCAAAATACAGGAGGGATTTGTTATGCAAGAATAAGAACCTGAAAAATAAGCTTGAAAAATTACTACATGCAATCAGAGGGAAAACCTATGCTTAAAATAATAAAGCAGAGATTGTTCTAACACTCGTTAACATACAGTTTCCAAGTAAATCTTTAATAAATTACATATTATCACAAATAATTCACTGATTACAACCCTGTGCTGCATCTTATTAAGCCATTCTCTACCACACACAAAAACACTCTTAAATGAGCTACTAGGAGTATTTAAAAATATATTCTGAGCCTAAAATATTTAGCAAAATTATCTTGGTTCCTAAAACTAATTTAGATTACACTAAAAACACAAGTAAAAGAATGCATTTCCAAGCTACCAATGGTAAAATTTCATGAGAAACTATGCATATTAGATGAAACAGTAAAATCTCTTGCACTCATAACAAACAAGAATTCGGCCCTTGAGAAGCTGCAGGAGGAACAAACAAATATAGCAGAAATAATTTTACTTGTGTGACTAACTACCTTTTTATTACTAACTATGGTGTTCTGAGAATTAGATCAGTTTATATTTAAGAAGTGCAGATTTATAAAAGCAAGCCAGAGTTCTGTGAGATGAAATGTATACAGTCATAGCTCCATACAATTCCTCAACCACTTAATGAACTGATAGAGGATATGACAACAGGATGATGAACTGAGATATAGAGACATTAGTAGTCCCTTTTCAATATTGGGCAAGAAATGATATAAATCCCTGTGGTAATTTTAAAATGATTACTAATACAGTATGTTAAAGAAATCCATAAAAGAGATGCTCCCTCTCACAATATACTTGGTGAAACATGGAAAACTGTAGGAGCTATGAATCTCCACATATGGTTTTACTTCTGCAAGAGCCGTTCTTTTAAGACCTTTTGAACGCACGTATAATGTATATGATGTAGATGACTTCAACTTGAACAGATGTGCATCCTGCTTTCCTGTGTCAGCGTTGTTTTTCACATGCACACACATTTTAAGGTACAACAAGAACCACATCATGGTGCAATTGCAAAGTCTGAGCCCAACTTGAAAGCTGATGATGATAATTTATTTTATTGCAAGAGGAGTTGTTCATCTCCTTCATTGTTTGACTGTGCAGAACCTGACAGCCTCCAAGAGAATTTTGCTCATCCACAGAGAAGATGAAAGATCACTTATGTCTATCAAATGCATTTTTCCAGTATTGATGTGATACAGATTTCTTGTTAATGCCTTTGAAAATGCAAGTGGAAAAGCATCTAAAGATGCTTTAGAACTAACTTAACAAATAAATTCATCACAAATTGCTGTATTTTGTGAAGTAACATGAAAATGGCTACATGGAATAATCAGTAGTACTGTTTCACCGGGCACTTATGGAAAGCACTGGTTAAATTATTTGCATTATGAAGTACTGGATGAGCTTCTGCAGGATTCTTTATAAATCCTTCATTATAACAATAAATTTGCTGTTAAATGTTAGCTACAATTATACATTTTAATGAAAATCTCTCACTTGGTATTTGCAGACCAACACTGAGAACCAGAAAGTTTATATATATATAAATACATATTATGTAGCGATTAAAACATGAAAGAATGAATATGAGTATTTCAAACCTTTTACATCTGCATTATTTCACCATGGTTATGCTGAGCAAGTCTTGCTACTAGCCTTTTTAAGAAGAACTTAGATATATTAGATGCAGCAAATCATTATTTCTAGCGGTGTAGCAACATTATATGATTATGATTTTATGTGTTTTTCTCTTTGTTAGTGTAGAAAGAAAGTTTAATCAAGAATTAATGTGATTTAGCAAATATAGTTTTATATGTGTCTACAGGAATTAGCAATTTATGGGAAATAAAACTGGGATAGCGTACTGCCTTATATCAACTGCAAAAACAGCACTGGTCTTGCTATATCTTACAAATGAAAGTTGAAAACAGGTCAGGTATGAAGAAGTTCCAAGTAGTAATTAGGAAATGCAAACTTTGAAAACAAATTCTCATTTTTCCAGTGCAATACCTCATCTTATTGAGATGAAGCTTCTAGTCATTAGATGAGCTGAAAATCTAACACACTTTGACTTCACTCTGCACTCTGCTCAAATGTGTGCATGCTGTATTTTTTGTTGTATTTTCTTGCTTCTCACTTGGCACAGAATTTATCTAGTGATACACAGCCCTTATATATTACTAATATACTGTAGTATAACACCAGCAAAGCGTAAGACAATATTCTGTCTAATTGTTTTGATCAAACATGACATAGACTTTGTACTCATGCTAGACATATTTCTGGAAGTTATAGCTTTCACAGTACCTGCTTTCATTTTTTTTGTAATCCTGTCTGTTTCAGACCCTCAAGAATGCAGCACAACCGTTTCAGTTTTCAGCCTGTCAAGACTTTGCACAAATGATTTGTCAAGAAAAAGTCTAATTATGTCTGGCTTAAGGCTTCCATGTTAAACAGGAACAATTGTGGTGACTTTGAAAGAACCGCCTCCTGGCACTTAAGCAAAATGTGAAAGCAGCATGATTGTCCTGCCTTGTTTCTTTCCATCAACACCCTGTGGTCAGAAAAAGAAACCACCAAATACTTCACTTCCATTTCTATCAGTTTCTTGTGACTGGCAGCACTGTGGCATTTGCCTTGTTCTATGTGTGAGTCATACTGCTACGGCAACAAGAGAGCCTGTTGAATACAAACTCTGAAACTAAGCAGAAATCAAGCCAAGAGCTGTTACTGCAGCAATCAAGCAGATTAGTTTAAGTAATTCCAATGAGCATATTAAAGCTCAAAATGAATGAGGAGGTTTGAAAGAAAAGCATAAATCAGGTCAAGCCTATGTGACCTGGCACTGTGAAACACTTTATAAATCACACCTATTTTGCTATGACTATGTTTTGATGATTCTGACATGTCAGCAACCACTTATCTAACTTTGTCTGTTTCAAAAATATAATCTATCTTTTCTTTCCAACAGAGTCTACAAGCAACAACAAAACTTCTTTACTTAAGATCTGATCCAGCTGATCACTCAGTGGTTTCATCACTAGTATCAGTGGAAGATTTCTAGAGACACTATGGATATGTATTTTGAGGTAAAATCCTGTAAAAAACAATGCTGATACATAGCAAATATGGAAATACATGGCAAAAACGATGACTGAAGAACTAACAAGTGATACTCTGACAAGTTGTCACCAGGCAGTAATGATATCAGTACTTGGCTTCTGCATGATCTGAGCAGATCAATGAAGCTAATCATGATTAAAAAGATAAAAAAAATCTGTATTAGTCTTTCAATATTATGAGCTGGTTCCTGGTAACAGATACATAGATTTCCATGCAACAAAGTATTTTGGCCAGAATATTTAGTAACAGTCTTCATGACTGCAACACTCTATGTTCCTTCACAGCAACTACCAGCTGAGTTTGTCTCTCATCAGGTGTGTTACTGTGGATTTCCGCTGGTAGGTATCAGTCTATGTACCACCATGAGTGTGCATCATTATCTTATTTGCCTAATTCAAACATGGGACACAGCCTTCCCTTCAGTATTTCAAATCATCCTATGCACAACCTGGATATGAAGGTGATGGCTTAGGTCCTGAGGGAATTGAGGTAGTAACTGTAGAGGGACCTGAGTTTTTTGTTTGAGAACTATCTAGTCGGTGTGCCCAAAATGCTTGACTGGTGCTCTGCTGCGGGTGATATAGATGCAGGTGCATCAAGGTCAATCTTTTGCTTATCTGCTCAGACTGAACCATCTCTAGTGTTTTTTGTTGTTGTTGTTTTTTAAGGAATCAGCCAATTTGTAATCAAGAAGGGTGTCAACTTACAGTGCATAAACTAATGAGCATTTCCAAATCAAGTATTATAATTGTATGAAGTCCACTCTGAGACATTATAGAATGCATTTTGTGGATTGTGCTTTCACAACCTGATGTGTTCTGCACTAATTTTCCCAAGCAACAAAGCCCTTATGGAAGAACTAGAAATAACTATATTGGCATCAGACCTACAGTGATATTGGAGAAGCTACATACAGATTGACATATGAAGATGAAGAGATATATGAAGGTAGTGACTCAGAAGAATGCTGGCTTCTTGGAAAACAAAGCATACAAAGGCAAGGATTCGTTCCTGGAGTGCTCATCTGGACAGGGAAGGACAAGTCAACAACAGTACAACTATCATGTAAAATTGTTCTGTCTTGGAAGTTTGGCACATTGGGCAGGAACACATGGAGAGAGAACAAGGAAGCTTTTCTGCCTTTTAGCAAATAAACTTAAGGCCAATGACATTACAGAAATGGAACTACTATATCTTGTTAAAGCTGATGAACCACAGGACTGCTGAAACAAATACACTTACCATATTCAACTAGCAGTATCTAATAGAAAACCAAAGTTTCAGTTATCAGAAACATTTTTCTAGCACCATTCCCTTCATAAATTTCAGTTGCAAATTACAGTTCTTAACAGAAAAGGATTCTTCAATTTCCAGATGATTTTCAGCAAAAACAATGTGGAAAAAGAAAATTCCCTTTATTTTTACCTAATTTACAGACAGTTTTTTTCTATGTGGTATTTTATCCAAATACTTTAGTGAATATATATATATATTTTTTTTTCAAGCACCTTAGTTTATAAAGGTTAAGAGTTTCTTCTCTATAATATCTTACATGACAATCATCAAAGCAGATGTACACGATATTTCTTTTTTTTTTTTTTTTCCCTATCTTTCTAATGATTTAGAGATTTCCTTCCTTCCTTCCTTCCTTCTTTCCTTCCTTGTAAAGAAAACCATAGCACGCTCTTTCTTCTCAAATGGTTATGGTAAGCACAGGAATATGTATAGCATATACATAAAAGTAATCTTTATTATGAATATTATGAAGTATGGTTTGACTAATGGCTAATATGAAAAGGAAGAGAAAAAGAGTTTCACATTTATTTGTACATTTTGTACATTTTTGTACATTTGTACTTTTTTTTTTTTTTTAATTAATCTTGAACTGTGTCAAAATCCATGCTGCTTTGATTTTTTTTCTCTACTGATATGTATCTCTGGAGCAGAAGGTTTGCATGCCTTTGGTATATTATGGTGACTATACAATGTCCAGTAAAGTTGATCACAATAGAAGAAATTTATTCTAAACCTCAGAAATTTTAAAATGTATATGTGACTGTATTATATTTCATGAACATGTTCTTTTACAAGAAAATGTTATTAAACACAACCAGAGTTATTTAGCTAGAGTGAAACAATGTCTGAAGAGATAAAAAATAAAATGTTATATTTGGTACTGTGAGCATATGCACAGAAATGACCTGTTATTATATGCCTAAACTCAAGAAGAAAGTTTTGGAAATTATGCTTGGATTCTTCATACTGCAAGATTTATGACCTGCTTTCAAGTCCAGGTTGCTCAGAATCTTCATTTGTGAGCCCTATGAAGCATGTATGTTATCTTTTTACTGAAAACATGAAGCACAATATTTTAAAGTATTTATATTGCATATGGAACAAAACTTGTCTTTTATCCTATCATTGCCTGTTGGCACCCTCATCCCTGGCTTAGTTATGTAAAATGTGTAAAAACAATGGAGTAAACAATAGCAAAAAAAAAGACTCTTAACAGAAATGGGCATAACAAGTTTTAAAGTGCAGATGTTTATCTTGGAAATGCAGTTATCTGAAAAAGCTTTTCTTAGCAACTGAAAAGATAAATGATCTTACTTGAGAGCTTTCTAGCCATTTATCATTCAGATTATATTGGTCACTTTTTTTGAGTGAAATGAACAACTCATGAGCATATGGTGCAGAGCCCTCAGTTAAACAAGGAATTTAAGGGCTTGCGTACCTTTCAGAGTGTGAGTGAAGCAAAAGATAGAGGTGGCCTCTGACAAAACACACAATCTGATCATCCTTCTTTGTCCATGTGCATAACTAAGGCTGTAAGCAAAGTACGGTGTTTTAAGCTCTGAATCCAGTCTTACAGATGAATCAGCTATGTACCTGAGTCATACACATAAGTGTGGGCTCTGCAAATTTATTCCCTATACAATACAGTAGCCAAAGGAATTGCTCCAGATTTATATCAGAAAACTCAAGATAGTAGTTCTATTTAGATGAATTCATCTAAAACCATTTAAAATATCTGTATTTGGTTTATTATTTTAACTATATATATCAGAACAAGAGCTGTATGCTATCTTAGCTTATTTAAATCTGTATAATGACATTAACTGATAAATTGTCATTATTATAAAATTTATAAATCATTATTATAAAAAAATTCAAATTCAAACTGCCTATAGGTTTATTTGTTGTTGTTTTTTAAGGTTAAGAAACATCAGAACACACTGCCTCAAGAACTCTTCTCTTGTTTCTTTTAAGTAGGACTTATGGCTCTCCTAACAACATTGCTCTTGAAGAAGGAGAAATAAAAGGAGAAGGAGGAAGGAAAGAAGGAGGAATAGGGAGGGAAAAGGAAAGGGTGAGGGAAAGGGGATGGGTGGAGAGGGGAGGGACATGGTGGGAAAGGGAGGAATACAGCATAAAAGCTCTCTGAATGGATGAATGATCCAGACTTGGTCTCTGGTTTCCATTTACCTGAAAGCTTGGTATTCTGTATAAAATTGTGTGGGATGTCTGATACACCTAACAATTAAATGACTGAAATCATCATGGTGAGTTCTTCAGTTTTCTGTAACTATCAAAAACATATTCAGAGAACAGAGTTGCAGGCCTTTAGTTGTATAGTTTTGTATGTATGAGCTGGGATATTACTGCCATAGACAGTTAGAAACAATTTGACAAGCAGGAGAATCACAGAATCACAGAATTGTAGGGGTTGGAAGGGACCTCCAGAGATCATTGGGTCCAACCCCCCTGCCAAAGCAGGTTCCCTGAAAGAGACTTTATGCTCTGCTTCTGTAGTTTACAATAAATCTAAGCAGAGTTCTCCTGCTAGGACTCTATGACCAAGAAAGCTTTGCCTCAAAACATACTTTCCCAAGCATAGAGACTTTCCTTATCAAGGCCAAATGTGGCCTTGGCTAAGCAACATATTTCCAAAAAGAGAACCAAGATTGATGTATCCAATAGTGTACTGGTGACAAATTTGTTCAACTCTTAGAAATTCAAGACTGCTGATACCTGTTTCAAGTGATCCAATATCACTGGACTGGCCTTGTGGTCTGAAAGCAGGCACTGCAGACAATAGGGAAGCCTCTAATCTTAGCTGGGGATGGCTCAGCATAATTATATCTCAGCCTGCAGCATAACACACAGACATGTAATTATAGTTTTTTTAATAGTGGGTTGCAATGATACAGTGTTTCAGATGACAAAACACAACAGTGTCACAGATTTGTCCTTTGAAGGGTATTTGGTTCTAAGTGTTGCAAAACTCAGCTACAGTTTTCCCATTGATTCCACTGTACAGGCTAGTGAGTTTTGCCAAAAAAAATAAAAATAAAAATAAAATAAAATAAAATAAAATAAAATAAAATAAAATAAAATAAAATAAAATAAAATAAAATAAAATAAAATAAAATAAAATATTGTGTAACTATGTGAAGATTTGAATATTTTTTGTAATAATTTCAGTTTGTATCACATAAAGCCTCGAGATGTGGTAAAGCACATAAAAGGCTTAACCAAGTTCCAGGCAGGATAATAAAATCTGTGAAAATCCTTGTTAATATCATTAAATATGTTAAAAGCCTCATTAATCACAGAATGGTTGAGGTTGAAAGGGACCTCTGCAGATCATGTAGTCCAACCATCCTGCTTAACCAGGATCATGCCCAGGTAGGTTTTGAATATCTCCAGAGAAGGAGACTCCACAACCTCTCTGAGCAATCTGTTCCAATGCTCTGTCACCCTCACAGTAAATAATTTTTTCCTCATATACAGATGGAATTTCCTGTGCTTCTGTTTGTGCCCATTGCTTTTTGTCCTATCGCTGGGCACCACCAAAAAGAGTCTGGCCCCAGTGTATTGACACACTCCCTTAAGATATATATTATCAGATAAGATCCCCTCTTAGGCGTCTCTTCTCCAGGCTAAATGAAAGAAACAGAGAATGAAGTCAATGTTTTTTTCACTCGAGTTCCTAAAGCACATTCTAGTTTTTTTCTTTTTGACTGAAATCCGTTCAGGGACACCACAGAGGTCCATGAAAAACCTTCAGACTTTTATCCTGCTTGGGACAACTGATAATGAAAATAATTTCATCACCATAATTATATAATTAATTTTTCTCTGATAAATGTGAACATGCATGCATGATTGAAGGATGTCAGATAGACAAATCTACATCCTAGTTCCTGACATACAACAGACTGAGGGGAAAGAACATGAGTTGATTTAAACGTGCTGTTATCTCCAGTTACTTCAGAGGAATCAAGGATAATTTATACTAGCTAAATCTCTGTTTTCATCACAGTCAGAATATATCATACAACTGACTTATTCTTGAGTAGCCAGTATGTCCTCCGTTGTTTTTGAACTAAAGTGATGTTATTTCCCTGGTCTCTTCACCATTCTTCAAATAGATTCATTTCTTTCTCCTCAGAGTTATTAGCCTTGGATATATCTATATGTACCTTAATTCTCTTCTAAGTATTCTCTAAATCTCATACTCCTTGGGCACTTTTTTTTTTCTTTTTTTTTTTTTTTTTTTTAATTATAATTATCTTAAATGTATCTCTGTTGTCCTACTAGAGAAAAAAATGGTATCGATCTGGGAAGGATTGTTCTTATAGTAAGAAGAATGGTGATTTCCATTTCAAAATATACATGTACATATAAAAATATTGCTCCTTCTAACAAGGCAGTTTTGGTTCTCCTGAGCTGATCTGTGTGTTGTGTCTTGATATACTGAAAAGCATTTTATCTTGGTGTATCTTTATGGAGATGCAATACATTTCTTTATCTGCACCCATCTTTTCTGTAATTTGGTGAGAAAGAGAGGTATTGTGCTTACACTTCCTTGCTTCCTCCATTGGGATACCACATGCTGAGATTATACTGTTCCTGAGCAATTAATTTTCAAAAAGATACAATTAAAAAGGCATATTCTGGTTTGTATACTTTCTTACCAGGACCCCAGTGTTATGTATGAGTCAGGCAGAACCTACACTATATATTTGCTTTCTCTCTGCAGGGCAACATCCTGTCTACACTTCTTTTTCCTTAATAGTTTGGCCCTTTGGTATCAACAGCTTATGACAATATAAAAGAAGAAAAGCTGATTCCTGCTCAAGACAAGCTTAGCAACAATCTCCTCACCTTTGTGTAGATGTCCCTAAAGACTGCTCCATATTTAAGATATAGATGTTAAAAGAAGGTTTCTCAGCACACTGAATGTAATCCAGTGTTTTTCAGTTAGTGTTTTTCCTTGTCTTCAACACTCTATATTTGTCACTCCTGGAAATTTCAGTTCACTGCTTTTCTATCAGGTTAAATATTTCAAATTGAAAAAAATAAATAAATTAAAAAAAAAAAAAAAAAGCTATTTAAATGCATATGGAAGTTTACATGCAATAAAGGACAAATCAGTGACTTTTTTTATGTTAATTCATGTTACAGTTTTTAGGTTCTACCTAGCTTGCCTTGTTTGGATAACAAAGGAATTGTATACATCCTATCTCTGAATATTAAGCAGAAAATAGTGCTGAGCAACCACATAAAATACCAGTTTGCAAAAACTTTCTTTGTGCCACCTTTTTTCTTCATACATATTGGGTTAAAATTCCCCTGCTTTTACTTTCTTTCAGTAATATTCTCTCTTTTGAGTACATTTGCAATATCACACAGTAGCAATCTTTTAGATCTTTTTTCATACTTAGGCTGCTTCATATGATTTGAATTTCTGCACAGTTTTGTCCATCACTCTTTGTTGTAATTATCATGACGTACTTCTCAGTCTGATGTGGTCTCCTAGGAAAAGAACCTTATTGTTTTTCTTATCAGGAAAGTGGGTGTTTAAAGAGTTTCTTTTCTTAAAAGCTGGGAAATATCATACCTCTATTATTACTTCTCAACATGCTTGTGTTCTTATTAACACAGAGAAATCTTAGTTTTGCCACCACCACCAGCTAACCGGTGCACAATTTGCAGATTGACTGCACCCCTGGGTTAATACTGGGTATATTATAATAGTTCTACTCCAAATAATTTCAGGACTTCTTCTATCTTGAGTTCGTGTGAACTGTGTCTTTGTTATTTTTTTTTTGTTGTTGTTCGTTTGTTTTTTCCCTGTTAGTACCTAAGAATAATGTGCGTACTATCCAAGTCATCAAGCCTGTTTTTTATGCTCATATCAACATGAGCTATATCTTTACACTGAGTTATTGAAGACATTTATTACTCTCTAGCTAATTCAATCAAATTCCCCAAAGTATCATTGGTATACAATCTTTACAATCTATAACAGCTTCCAAATAATACCAACTGATACCTTCTTGTAACTTAGAAGATGATGGTAATATTGGAGGAATTTGTGTCCTAATAATAATTCATTAAAAACATATGTATGCCTTCCTGTGGTAATTCCTTAAGGAAACATAAGAACAATGGGGTCATTAATTTCACAATTTCATCAATTTCAATCTGCATCATCCCTGGAAGACTTGAAAGATTTTGGAAGACTTTGACCTCCCCAGTGTAGAATGGAAGAAATAATTGTTGTGTTGCTCCTGACACAACAGTTGATAGACTTCAGAATAATTTGAGCAAAGGAACCACAAAACAACAACTTATCTGAGTTGGAAATATTTTGGAATGGTTGGAGTAATGAGGAACAAAAAGCACAAAAACTTTTAATCAAAGAATGAAAGAACTACTGAGGTTGCAAGATGCCTTCTGAGATCATATAGTCCAACCCAACTACTCAAACAGAGTCAGTTTAAGCACTTTGCCCAGGGCCATATCTAGTTGGGTTCTGAATGGCTCAAAGGATGGATACACAACAGGCTCTCTGGACAATCTTCAGTATATGACCAACTCAATTAGCATGGCAGTGAAAAGTTTCTAGGAATTCAACCAAAAAATATTGAGTTAAACCCATTACGAGGGAGAATTTAGGACATGATTGTGATGTCATAGAACTGGATTTGCTGATCTAAACAGTCATTTCCATCCCTAACTTCCTCTTTCTTTCTGTCTATATCCTCATTTCTGAAGCAAAAGGACTTGTTGATTGTTTTCCTTCCATTACTTTGTTAATCTATTTTTGATACTTGGAACTTCCCTTCTTCATTCACTTATTTTGTGAATGAATGAAATCCTGTGAAAGTTTTTCAGTGATATGCTAATATGCAGTGACTCCTATATCAACTTTCCTACTGTGACTGCATGGCACAGTGTCAGTCTTAATCTATGTGGGATTTCAGTGATTTCCTGTTAAGTAAATTTTTGGCTCTTGAATTAATCTTTTCCTAAAGTTTGTGTTTTTCAGTGTTTAGATAAAAAGTAGAGGTGAAAGACTTTGTAGTAAGAGAATTTTAATGAAATTAGCTAGCAGTTAAATAAACAGTCTCGTCTGTACTTTCTCAGATGAAATAAACCTTACTTAAACTAGAATAGCATCTGGGCTTCTATTGCATATCTGATAAGGCAAAAAGAAGTCCCCTGAGAAGTTACAGACTTCAGGACAATGCACATAGGGTAAGGCCTTTCTCTTTAACCCACTTCAGCAGCTTTAGTTTAGCATTCTGCTAAAAGACAAGCTATCCTTTCATAACGAGCTGTGGATTTCTTCTGTTTCAATATTGCCAGTATATAAACATTCCCCAGAGGGTGTACCACTTGCTGATAAGCCACCTTAAACAAGAATGTAATGTCCAGTAAGTTCTCATGTCCAGCAATTTCTACTATCCTGTCCATGTAGCCTAACCTCAGATCTGGGAAAAGTCAGTGACCTAGTCATTTGCCTAGAACCCTGGACATTTTCCTGCAGCCTCACTATATTGTAATTAAAACTGTATTATTTTTATTATGAATATATGAAGGCATATTCACATCTCCCAAAGTTTGGCAGTGTCTTTAGTGAGGAATATAAGAATCATAAAAGTGTGGAAGCACGTTATAAGGAAGGAGTACAAATGTGAGAACCTAGTATAAGAATAATAAAAATGCTACTTTGGTTGTAGCTACATTGAAGAAATGCGAAACAAACTAGTTAACTTTTTGCTTTTGAATAATCACATTGTCTTTCTTAGTGCATCTGTAGTCTTCTAGCATTCCTCCAAATTTTCAGTTTTGTTACTCTGATATCTCTCTAACTCTTTGTGCATTCCTGCATTGCTTTCCTTTCTCAAATGGTTGTGGTGCATTTGAAGATTTTTAAAAGATCTTAGACTTTGACAACAGACTTCCATTTCCAAAAGAAATCTCAAGCTTTCTTCCTTTCTACCTGTGCATGTATACAGTACCTAGGGAAAATAAATAAATAAATAAATGAAGCAGACAGTCCTGCAACATTAAGACATTGCTTTGAAAAAGAAGCCAGGTGTGACTATCTGAAGACAAAGCAATGAGCATCTGCTATACTTTGGAGGAAGAACACTGGATCTGTAGACCTATACTTTATCCAAGTAGCATCAAAGAACCTGAGAACATATTATTATTCTGTCATACACAAAGTGAAGACAAATTTCTGAGAGTATTTCAATCTTTCCCACCTATTTTTAATTGCCTAAAACATTTAACAAGTACCAAGCCTGTAAACAGGAGTGCCTTGCTTAGTATTTTCTTCTTTGGCCCTCAAGATAAAGGTCAAGCTCTGCACTTTTGAAAAGCAAACGAAAGAAATGGAAATACCTTCCCTTTCCAAAGATCTGCAGGTTTTAAAGGATACTGGGATTAAAAAAAAAAAAAAAAATCCTCAAAGCTGTCTGCATGGTGGCTAAACAAGATTAGGTAAAACACATCCTCTCCAATGCATATATGGAATATAAAACATCTTAATCCTCTCCAGTAGGGTACCTTAAGCAGTTACTATGCAGAAGAAACTCGCATACAGTAAACAGGCCAACAAATACATCCCTGTTGGTCAGACTTTTTTACCCTAAATCTGTGCTGCTGAACAGTCCAAGACCTCTTGTAGCAGAATTACAAAGAAAGATAGCTTTACTCTTTACTTTACTAAAATTAAATTACTCAAGTGACTTCAACAAATAGATGTTTGTTATTAAAATGTGAATTTCAATGGATATAGACTCTCTATCATATAAATGCAATTTATTTATTTATTTATTTATTTATTTATTTATTTATTTATTTTTACCAGGCTAGCTACAGTAACAAGTTTTTTGTTGTTGTTGTTGTTGTTTTGTTTTATTTTTTGTTTTTTAATTCCAAAGCCCCCTGATGATGTAACCACTAAAGCTTTTCTGAAGTAAAGGAACCTGGCCAAACCTCTTCCCAAATATGCTTGTCTTCCTATCAGTTGAATTAACAGAGCTAAATCCCTTCACTGCAAGCTACCACTGTTAGTTCCCAGTGAGTACATCATTTACATGTATCACCCTGCTCTTTCTTTTATTGTGTTCTTGTTTTGGTTCACTGTTCCCCTTAATTTGAAATGCCAGTTTCCCTTGCTGTACATTTGGAGGTATTTGGTAGCAGGACAGAAAAGGCTTGTTATTGAAGCTGAATTAACCTAACAAAGAGAGAGGGAGAAAAACAATCAGAGCCCCACACAGAGCCATTAAACTTCAACCACAGTTTCAATATTTAAATGGCATAAACATAAAGAATCATAATGTTTCTTTAATTCATGGCCATTTGTTTTGCTTTTTTTTTTTTTTTACTATGTATATCATACAACTGTATCTATGGAATAGATATGTTTGATAGATCAAGTTGTTGCAACTGTATAAAACATGCTGTGTATAGAGAAATATTATATCACAGCTAATTCTGCTTCCTATTTCTAGCTAGAAATTACTTCTTTTATACCAGAAAAGGCTGTTAATGTCAGTGCGAGGACATGTCTACTGTACTTCAAGCACAAGGCTGAAATTGTACAGATTCCACATATACAGTACAGTATTTGTTTCTTCAAAACCCACTGAGATTTCAAGTCACCAAGCATTTATTATGCTGAAACGGTCCTTTAAAATGGATTATTTTGAAAGCTTACAAGGAAGAGCTCCTCCATCTCTATTAGCAAGCTGTGGACTGGTTCCCTTTGTAAGAAGCTGCAGGGGATGGAAATACTTGGCATCACATTGCACTTTGCTCAGGAAAATGTTCAATATCCTAGTACAAAATACAATAAGAGAGCTGTTTACCATGGTGTCTATCACAATATCTGTTCAGAACCGCCAAAAAAACAAGAGTCTTACAACAGAGATAACAAAATAGCCAGGAAGACAAAAATCTACTCAACACTTGATTTAGAGAATTTCTGTGGGAATCTGTGGTTCATGCTTGAGGGTACAATGCTTCTTGTTTAACATACTTAATGTCCATTGACTGTTCCCTGCACCACTACAGTTACACACATATTGTACACAGAAATGGGACACAAACACTGTGGATTACCTCCTATGGTTTTATTAACTGAAGAATAGAAGAGGGGAGAAATATAATAAAGGCTTATGCTAGCCCACATGAATGGACTTTTTAAGAGCAGTGAGGCAAAATGAGAAGCCTTTGCATTCTAAGGTGTTATAGAAACTTAATGTATTCTGGAAATAGGAAGGTGACAATTTTCATTAGGGATTGGTTTTGTTTTCTCAAGATTAAAAATCAAAAGGAGGCAAATCTTTTAATCGTAAACCAAGCTCTTTCTAAGGCTTAGTATAGCTGATCTGAGGCATACCATCTTCAGTGCAGCAACATAAAAAAACCACACACACACACCACTCTAATTTATCTCCCTGTGCTTAAAATTCTGACTGTAGTAACAATATTCTGGAGTGAAATCAAATGGAAAGAAAATTATTTCAGGGTTAAATTAAAAAATAAAATAAAATCTCAGTATCACTTGTTAGGATGGTGCAGAAAGACCTTGAAATATTCTCATTTGATTTTTCAGATCCTCAGAAAATAGAGGAGATGGAATCTAGTGCTGATACATAATGATTGATATTTGAATACATATATACATCTTTTTTTTTTATTTTCCTTGAGGAGTTGGAATCATACTCCCACCAGACTCATAGTCCATACTATGTTCTTCAGTCTTATGAAAACACAGCTGAACCAATCACTTCTTTAGAACTATATGTATATATAAAGCTGAAAACGTGTGTCAGTTGAATATCTCCCTTAATCAGAAGCTTTATTCAATACTGAGTGCTCAATATCCCTGGGTTCTTCATGTAATTTCTGAAGCCTTCACTACTTTGGCATTCAGAAAGAAACATTTTCTCAAGGAAATAGTGCTTGTCTTCCCCGGTCTTCTATTATTAGAATAGTAATATTCAGTGAATACAATGGCTTACACCAGCTGAGCTAGTAGACATTAGAAGTCAGATGGGAGAGAATTCTGAGAACCCTGTGTATCTGTGCACAAACAGTGATGCATTAATGTAGCATATTTTCTTCATGATCATATTCTGAATAGATGAGTTGGTACAACTGACAATAAATAAACAAATAAATGGCAGATCGAGAGCTAGCTTGTACAAACTGTTTGGTAGGACCAGAGAGGTAGCTTGTACAAACTGGTACGACCAGCGAAGGTAGAAGGCATGAATGTACAGAATCCCACTTTTGATTGAATGAGCCATTAGTAATTTAAATAAGTAGAATAAAAATACTTTCAAAGAGTAATCTAATTTTTGTTAAAAGCAGTTAATTACAGAAACATTTCACCCTCTTCCCTTCCCTCTCCTCCCTTACTTGTTATTCTTTCAGTTTTCAGTCTAAAGCTTTGAAGTCACTGCGACAACTTTGGATTTGAATTCTCTGAAGTTTACTATATAAAGGGTATTACATTAGAAAAGACAAATGTTTATGAATCTCTAGTTCTTCCACACAAAAATATGTTTTCTGTGAAACTTTAAAATACATTAATTTATGAGCTTAAATAAATAAATAAATAAGAATTGGAAGAGGAAACTTTGCTGCCCAGAGTTGTCCTCTGTCAAATGATAGGACATGCTGTGATATCTTTTCACCTATTATTAAGGAAATAAACCATAGTTTTAAAAAATCAGTTAAACAGGTAGTCAGTTAAACAGGTAGTTGTAGGAGTGCTTATGAAACGTGCTTTTCCAAAATAGAAACACCACTCTTTTTTTTTTTTTTTTTTTAGTTGGGGACGAGGAAGTTGGGGGTGTTTTTAGGAAGCATGGTGGATGTGGCAGTAGATCTAAAATGATAGATGATGCTGAAGCATTAAAACAGAATGTAATTTTGATTAATGTGACATTTTAACTAATTTTAACTGTTTTGCATAAAATCCTTCATTATGAGTACAAATGATGCCTGGAGCTGAACTGGAATCATGGAACGGAAAAAAAAAAAAAAAAAAAAAAAAAAAAAACAAAGGTTACCTGGCTTGCTGGGTGAGAACAACTTTGTTTATGCCATTTGACCAAGACCAGGTATTTTTTTAAATTTTAAAATTAAGTTTTTAAATTCTTTTCTTTTTACAATCAAATCTTTTTGGATATCCTAGTCTCCTAGTCTTCTGATACTGATCACCAACTACTTGAAACACCAAAACAGAATGCTATTTATTCCTTTTTATTGAACAAATCTGACTATGTTCTCATCTCTTGTGAACATTAGCCACAAACAGGGTAACCCACTCGAAGAATGAAAGAGGAAAAGTACATTCTTGCCCATTCAAAGAGCTTTATCATCTCCTGAAAACACTTTATCCTTACATAGTTTCTAGAACAGGAAAGCAGTCCTTTTCACCCCATTGTGCTTTAAATGTCTGTTAGAGTTCAGTGTGATAGTCTGTGAGGCTACTTTATCTTCTCACAGTCAAATCTACTGAATAACTATGTCTGGTCACCTTTCATTCACTGGGACTTTCCTTATTCTTTCTTAACTTTAAACACAGCTGTTTTTAATTCATTTTATGAATCTTAGCATGACCTATAAACCTGTTTGTTTTCTGATGAAAAACATTGTTTACAATGAAGTAGTCCCATCTAGGCAAGAGCATTTTATTTTATTTTTTAATTTAATAAAGTTCTCCTCCCATGGTAATTATTTTGGCAGGCCATACTTGTAATACTTTAATTTCAAAATAATTCTTGTTAATATTATTTAAAAACATCATACAGGTATGTATCAGATACAGATGGAAATATCAGATGGAAATTAAATTAGCAGCCCCTACTAAAAAGTATATACTTCTATGCTCATGTTGACAGGATTTTGTGAATTAATGTGACATATAAATATGCTAAGAAATTAGGAATCTCTCTATACTATGAAAACTTTAGCTATATGTAGCTATAACAAAACACAAGGATCCACTTTGAAATATACAAAAAAATATCAACTACAGAAAGTTTTTGTGTAATTACAGAATTAATTTGGCTTTTAACTGCCATGTATTACTTCAGTGAAGATTTAATGAATGATATCACCTTTAAGTTTTCTGTTGAGATTTACAATGTTTTCCTTTAGAAGTGCCAGTCAGACGAATGGGTACATTTCCTTATTTACCCAGAGCCCAGTAATCTGTTGTGTTGGGTCTGTCTGAGCTGGAGTCACCTTTTCCCTGCAGCAGCCCACACAGTGCTGTGCTCTGCACTCATAGCTGGAACAGCACTGATATCACTCCAGTGTTGTGTCTATTGCTGTGTAGTGCTGGCACAGCATCAGGACTCCTTCCAAGCCCCCAAGATCCAGCAGGCTGGGGTGGGCAAGTGATGGGGAGGGGACATTGCCGGGGCAGCTGGCGTAAACCAACCAAAGGGATATTTCATAACACCTGATGTCACACTCAGCAATAAAAGGGGGGGCTCTTGTGGGGGAGGGGGCTGTTCCTCCTGAACAACCACTACGCGTTTGAGGCCCTGCTTCCCAGGACGTGGCCGAACACCGCTTGTTGATGGGAAGTAGAGAATTTTTTTTTTTCTCTCTCTCTGTGCTTCCGCGCGGACTGATTTTTTCTTTTGTTCCTGTTTTTTCCTCCCCATTCCCTTTCCCTTTAATTAAATAATTCTCATCTCAAACCTTGAGTTCTCTGTGTTGTATTTTCTCCCGCTTCCTCTTTGAGGAGAAGGGGAGTGAGAGAGCGGTTGTGGTGGAGCTTGGCTGCCCACCTGAGTAAAACCACCACATCTGTTGATATGAACCTGACTAGCACAAACACTACATTAGTGATCAATAACATTATCAGTGGAAAAGGGAGTATTTCCTATTAATTTGCTTTTCTCAAATCAGAATTTTCTCAATTCAACTTTCTTGTAGAATAATTCAATTGAAAAATGTACATATATTAGCCTTCATCAAGTAAGTCATTGTGATTTTGTGAAGAATTAGTTTTTGTAAGTGATTTTATTTTTTTTTTCAGTGTTGTAGATAAGCAGAAAACGAAATTAACAGAATTAAAATTGTTTAGCCAAAACATGTGAGGACTTGTGGAGTTTTGTGTCATGTGAACTCTACATCCATGATTAGGATTGTGATACCTCATCATCACCTCATCATCATCGCCTCATCATCTTTTATATTACAAAGTCCAGGTCTTCATTCCTGCACTTGCAACTGTGAAACAAAATAGTGCATCATCTTCATCTTTTATCTTTGCTCTTTTGCTCTCCTTCTGATGACAATTTGGGCATAATAGAGTACACAACATAACAATAGAAAAGCAATGAGCCTTCTGCACATGCAGATTACATCTGATGTTTGTTCTGCAAGAACAAACTCTGCTCTACCTATAACTCTAGGTAAGTATTGTGTTGTTGCATGGCATTTTCATTTGTGTAATTTTATCAAATTGCTTGATTTCTATCTTTCCTACTGTGTAGGAGCTCTCAAAAGTTTATTTTCCCCTTTTTCACACATCAATACATATTCCTGCTACAGAACTTAGAAAGCTAGACACATTAATACTTCATATTTTTTATATATTAAAAGGGCAGGAGGTACTTCAAGCAAAATTTCTAATGGTGTCTTGAAACAGGAATCATTTAGTCCTGCATTATACAAGAGGTCAATCAGTATAGATCTTTCTTTTCCTAAACTCTATGATTCAATAAAACTACATAGCCAGTCCTATGTTGTATTTACAGATATTTGCAGTGATCTGAGTATATAAATTAAAAAAAAAAAAAAAAAAAAAAAGAAAAGAAAATATGGAAAGGAATGTATGTACCATTAAAATATATCAGGAAGAGGTTCTTCATCAAGAGGGTGGTCACACACTGGAACAGGCTCCCCAGGGAAGTAGTCACTGCACCAAGCCTGTCAGAATTTAAGAAGCATTTGGACTGTGCACTTAGTCACATGGTCTAAAATTTTGGGTAGACCTGTGTGGTGCCAGGAGCTGGACTCAATGATGCTTATAGGTTCCTTCCAACTCGGGATGTTCTATGATTCTAATAATAAGAGGGTTATTTTTCTCATGCTTTTCACCTCAGCATTCAAAGAAATAAAAACTTCCTTTTCAAATATCTCCGTAACTGCCTCAGAATTCAAGCTGACACTCAGTTTTGCTGACGGGCATGTCCCAACATTTTAAGTAGCCATATAGAAAAGGATATAAACTTGTGTAGTATCAATACCTGACAAATATACTGTTTCTGTATGATTGTGTTCATCTCTTGCAGATGAGGATTCACACCATTTATGAATAAGCAAAGATACACTTATTGTTTGTTAAATAAAATGTGTTACTCTGACAAATTTCAACTGCAAACATCACAACCTGTAACCTGCTGTAACCCTGCTGTGGGTCTCATGTTGGATTGTACCTCTGCGGTGATACATAATGCTAAGGCATAATTGGCAGTTGTAGATCATACATATGTTGTTCATAAACAAGGTCTACAAATATTCTTTTCCTGTTATGTGAAAATAAGAATCTTCATGATGATCACAGCATCTTTTTTTTTCCAAGGATCTTTGGGCACAGTGTTACAGAGAGCAGGAAAGCTTATATCTCCTTTTCTCCTATTTTCAGTTTTGTGGCACACAAAAGCTAAAGGCTACAACCATTGTAATGACCCCTGAAATGCTAATAAGTTTGTCATCCAGAGGAAGGAATTCCAGTGTTTGGGAGACTTCCTCTAGAATTGTTGCCATCTATGTCACACTGAACTATCTGACCAACTTGTGAATGCTGGGCATAATGCCACCACAACAGATGGGCATGGATACAGACAGCCAAAAATAAATAAATAAATAAATCATGTATATGTATCAAATGTGAGAAATGAGGGCAAGACTCCAAAGACAAAAATATACAAGTGTCACTCTTCATCTGATACAGCTTTCATTCAAAGACAGTTCATCACTAGGATCTTGGCAAATTAACTAAAAGAAAAGATGCTCAAACTGTGTAATAAGAAATGCATCCCACTGTACCAGGTAGAAACATGTCAGTAATCAATGGAGTAGTCTACTGTCTCGCCTTCCACCAGTTCCACCCAGAAACTGACAAAAACAAGCATAACAAATTTACAGATCTAAACTCTATATCCTCATTTGCCTTTCACATTTACAATACTATATACAGAGACACAAACATCTAAAAGCTAAATACGAGTTAATGAACAAGTTAATGAGTGGAGGTGAATCAGAGTGCTTTGGGTAACTTGATCTAGTGGAAGGTATCCCTGCTAATGTCAGGTGGGTTAGAAATAGTTGATCTTTAAAGGTCTTTTCGAACCAAAAGTAATCTATGATTCTATTAATCCCATCCTGCATTAGAGTACTCCTGGACACCTGCAATTTCTGGACACATATTTCTGATTTGTGGAAATTAGATTTATGAAGGATCTTAATTAAACTTGTGATGAAGTTAGCACCTTAGTTCACAGCTTCTCAAGTAAAAACATTTCCAGCTGGCTTTTTCCTAAACAGCACTTTACAGAGTTAAACACGGAAGACATTTCAAGGTTTACAGAGCAAAAGAATGAGCGATGCTTACCCATGCTTTTCCTTCTGATTAATCTCCACTTAGACATCCCCCAAAGAGGATGCTTTGTATCAAACTTTCTATCAGATGCTGTTTATGATTGGTAAGGTCTTTAAAAATCACAGCCTTTATATGTAATACCACACTTTCTCTAATATAAATATATATATTTTTTACAAATAATTAGCATAATAAAAATGCACAGTCGTGAACAATAGAAAACTTAAACGACAACAACAAAAAACTGTATTAATTTTGAAAGAAAGTGAAGGTAACAAGTGCAACTAAATCCACCTGCATATTGCCCAGAAGAGCAGTCTGCCTACTTAAACTTTGTTTTCTTTCCAAGACCCTACATGTAGCAATTCCATTGACATGTGGTTTTTGTGTTATTGTTGTTGGGTTTTTTTTTTGTTTGTTTTTAAGCATTTTCCTTATCAAAATATGAGATTGCATACATACAGCTCTTATGACATAAGGAAGGAAGAAAGGGTGCAAATCTTTAAATAAGCAGGTTCTAAAGCATAAATCTACAGAACAACCTATTTAGTATTTGCTCTTATCTACAGTGCACCTGCAATTAGACCCATGGTGATACTGAGATTGCGTTGAGCTCCACTAAAGTCAATACAATTCCATGCAGGAGCATAGGTCCCCACTCCACCCACAGTTCTTTCTCAGATATGAAGGTCTGAAGGTGAAAAGACCAGGTCAGAACTATAAAATAGTTATTATAAAAAATGACCTCTGCAAAGTTCACAGTTGTTGTGAAGTTCAACAGCAGATTAATGAAGCACAGTGCACAAAACCCCTATGCCTCATTCACAGCCTGAATTATGGAATCACAGCTATTGACAGAGGGTGTAGTACAGGAAAAATCACAATGTCTGTGGATGCTGACACTATGAGGGTGTTAGCTGGGGTCTGTAGACTTGCCTTGAAACAGCCAGACAATTGCAAACTGTCTAACCAGCTTTGTGGAGCCTATTCCTAGTGAATAATTCATATGAAATATTTTTATAAATACATATTTTGGTTTACGTACATTTATTATTTAAAATTCTTAGTCTTTTGAAATTAATTGTCTTACTTAAAATGTGAATGATATTGCTTATTCAGAATTAGTCCTGATGGACATGTTAAGCTGTTTCTGCTTGGGAGGATTAAAAGTGTTATAAGTTTCTGTTTTAATTGCCTGCAGAATGCAAAAAAAATACTTTTTGCTTCTTCTGTCAAACAGTCATGCTACAATCAGCTTTCTGCAGACATAACTACTTAACTCAACAATGGTCACTTTACAAATGGTTCAAAAAAGATCAAAATCAAAGGCTAAAATCCAAGTGACTTCTTTCAAGTAAGAAATTATTTTTTTAATATTTGCTCAAAAAATATATATATGAAATTTTAACCTCTGTTTTCTTCAATACTTGACATATGCCAGCAGAAAAATCAGGAATTGTTAAAAAACTTGCTAAATTTTATTATAATTGCTAAAAAACATTTCTCTGTATTAAAATATGAATTACCTAATGTGTACCTCCTGAAACATCTGAAAAAAATGTTTTGTATTCTTAAAATTACGTTACTGCTGTTTTTCTTTTTCCTTCTAATGTAACTCTGAATGGTCTGTACAAGTTTATTCTCTTCATATGGATGATTACATATAATAAAAATCATGACTTTTCACTCTTTCTTCCTTCACTGTCATATTGGGTCTCTCCACATTGTTTCTCACTCCTCAGTTCTGCACTGAAATTGTCTTTCTTTCTACTTTTTTTTTTTTTTTTTTTTTTTTTTTTTTTCCATTTCACCTGAATTCAACACAGGCACAGTGATTCGTAAATGCATGTGTAATTTTTGGTAGATGATCAATGAGAGTGGATGTATTTAATAAAACAGATCATTCTTTTGTCTTCATACCAAATTTCAGTGAATGATTTCAAAATTGAGAAGCACTGGATGAAACTAAAAAAAGATGCAATTGTGTCCTATATACTTTGACTGCTAGTGAAAATCCAGGCAAATCAAGAGACAATATTTCTTAATGGATGATATTCATGCATGATTCCTAGTCAGACATGGTTTCTGCAATAGAATTAATGATGGAACTATCAAATTATTTTACAGAGGATCTGTCATTTGTAAGCTGTTTAAAGAATACTTAAAACCATCACTGTGTCAAGAGACTATATATCATAGGTCTCTACATTCTTAATGAGGAAGGATTTATTTTTCTGTTAAAAATAAATTCAAAAGGGGGCACTGTGCTTTAATTAAATAAAACACGATAGAGATATAGAGTTTTTTTTTCTTGGTCTCTGCAGTAAAACACACAGTGATAAAACCATGTGTGCGTGTCTTGTTTCCCCCTCCAGATTCCAGTGCTAGCAAAAGATTTTGCCCTTGATCATGCGGTTTTAGACATGAAAGGCTTCAAATCTATCCAAGCTCAAGCTGAACACAGAATGCTAATTTGGGTTCACATGAAGAGCTGGACAAGCAAAGTCTTTTATTTTAAATTGTTAAAAATGCACTCTTTTTGAGGTCCATTTTCCAACTATGTGGTTCTAGAGCACATAAAACTGGCTTGTTGATACATTATGAAAGAGTAAATAAATTCTATAAAACACTTATTTGACACTAACTTGCTTCTCTGTATTTGAAGTTTAAAATGTTATCTAATTTAGAAAAGTATATGCTTATTACAATAGGATAAAAAAGTACATTTTTTATCCTATTGTAATATTATATTGTTAAACAAATAATTTTAAACAGAAAAATATATATGAAAAAATATTAAAATTTTAAAATCAAAATACAATGTGACATACCAGAACAAGACATATCTCCAAAATACATGAGACTGGAAAGGGATATTTTGGAGAACACTGATGAAGAGAACAAAAGAGACATTTACTAAATTAATAATTTTATAAACAATTATATGGAGTCTACGAGAAGCTCCAAAGTGATGCATTAAATGTGTGCTATATGATGCAAAGGTGTGTTGTGATTGGTATGGTGATTAAAAAAAAAAAAAAAAAAAATCATTACAAAGAAGTGTCAGGTAAATCCTTCTGAGCAGAAAAATATCATAATTTCAAGTTTACTATCTGGGGATGTGCTACAAGCAGTCGCTTCATATCTTGCTGATTCTATCTCTTATAAATGGTTCAAAACTACTAAGTTTGTAAGACACAAAAAAATAACTTACTATTGACTCATCCATTAATGTTGCTCATTATTGTCACTGAACAATTGCAATTATGTTTGCAAAGAAGAAAAATGAGAGAAGAGATGAAGGGCTAAGAGAATTATTACTGCTGTTACTAGAAACCACATCTAACTAGTGACTGGCTGACATTTCTCTGTCACCTAGAAGAGAATTATCTCAACCCTTTAGACTGCTGACCTCTAAATCTGGCTAGGAAAGTCTACTTTGAAATCATATATTTCAGTTTAAGTGGTCAGAAGCAAGGCTCTTTAGTGCAACTGTAATTGCTCTTGCTGTCTGAAATTGTTGTCATTGGAACCAAAATTGTTTTCTAACAGAAACATTCTGTAGCTCTTAGATGTATATGGGAATGAATGGATGAATAGAAATCCAGTCCACTGAAAACAACAAATAATGAAGGTGAGAACTGGATCTCTGCCCTTCCTGAGATTTTTGTTTTATTTATTTATTTATTTATTTATTTATTTATTTATTTTCAGTTTACGAAGTTCAATGTTTTTGAAATATTTTATTTTTTTCTCTATTCTGGGAACCTGATTAACAGGAATGTAGCATTGAGGAACTATTGCCTAACAGTGAAGATAAACTATCATCTCCCTTTACTCATTTTACCAGTAAGAAAGCATAGGTACAATCAGTATCAGAAACAAAATATCTCAGTATCCCATGTACAACTTTTTCCTGTAGCATTTTGAAATTAGAAGGAAAAAATTTAAGTCAATGTAACCTGAAGAATGGCATTATGCTGTGGCTTTCAATGCAAATCATAGAATTATAGAATCATAGAATATCACAAGTTGGAAGGGACCCACAAGGGTCATTGAGTACAACTCTTGGCTCCACACAGGTCTACCCAAAAATTCAGACCATATGACTAAGAGCATAGTTCAAATGTTTCTTAAACTCCGAAAGGCTTGGCGGCTTGGTGTCATGACTACATACCTGAGTATCCTGTTCCAGTGCACAACAGTCCTCTTGGTGAAGAACCTCTTCGTGATATTCAAATTGAACCTCCTCTGTCGAAACTTGTCACTATTCCATTGGTCACCAGAGAGAAGAGATCAGTGCCTGCCTCTCCACTCCCCTTCATGAAGAAGCTGATGACAAACATTTTTACTTTTTCATCTACAGCCCTCTATAAGCTGCAGTTCTCCAGTGTTGACTGAATCTTTTGCACATTTTTTTGCACTTGCAGCCCAGAAAGCAAGCTGTATCCTGGACTGCACCAACAGAGGGGTGGCCAGCAGATCAAGGGAAATGATCATCCCCTCCACTCTGCCCTTGTGAGGCCTCACTTAGAGTGCTGCCTCCAGGTCTGGCCCCCAGGACAAGAAGGATGTTTACCTGTTAAAGCAAGTCACACAAAGTTGATCAGAGGGCAGTTGATCAGGAGTACCTGAACGGCTGAGAGAGCTGGGGCTATTCAGCCTAAAGAAGAGAAAGCTACAGGGAGACCTCACTGCAGCCTTTCAATATTTGAAGGGGTCTTTAAGAATGCTGATCATTAAAGGATAGAGAAGGACTCTTTACTTTGGTAGATAATGATAAAACAACGTGTTTTAATGGTTTTAAACTGAAAGAGAGGAGATTTATATTAGTTGTTAGGAGGATATTATTTACTTGAGAGTGTGGTGAGCCACTGGAACAGATTGCCCAGAGAGGTTATGCATGCCCCATTCCTGGAGGAGTTCAAGACCAGGTTGTATGGGGCTTTGAGCAACAGTCTAGTGAGAGGTGTCCCTGCCAATGGCAGAGAGGTTGGAACTAGATGATTTTTAAGGTCCATTCAAAGCTGTTTCATGATTCTATGATTAAAAACAAAATAAAAACAACAACCACAATAAAAACTTTACATAACACTTACTATTGTCTACAAAGAGATAGGGAAAAAATTAGCAGTAAAGACTTACAGTAATGTTGCACTTAACATTTATTTCTTCATTTATACTCTACTTTTCTACTTACATCCATTCATATAATAGCTGGTGAAAGCCTTTCAATATTTTTATCAGTATATTATTTACATATCAAATGCTAATACAATTTTAGCAGGTATACTATCTAAGTAGGTGAATTTCTCATTGTGAATGGCAGTATTTTAAGAATAATATCTTAAATCACTTTATCAATTAATCTTGGGTAATTTCAAAGATCTCTTTTCACCTGATCAAAGAAGAATACATTAATCCCCTTCTAACCCAACCCCCCATTCAACCAATCAAAAGTATTTCAATCAGGTGCAGTCATAACGCTGAAGAATTGCTGCATGGCATGGCAGTCCCTAAGCAATTTTTATACTAATCAAATTCAATGCATCGTTCATCTTCTTGCTGTTTTTCATCCAGCAAGATGACATGTCTGTTATGTGTCTAATCATTATAGCTTCATATACAGCTTCATTTAGCTGTATGTCATGAAAGCACCTGGAAATGGAAAATTTGTTGACATTTTCACTGCCAATCAAAAGTCTGTCACTTCAGCACCAATACTACCACTTGCTGAGGAATCTCACCACTCTGTCCTCATGGATGAAAATACTTTTGTCAGATTCTGACTTGCTAAAGAAACACACAGGGTACAGATTCTGTCTGCAAAAGTGCTGCTTGTTTATACATGTGGTTAGCAACTCTTATTCAGTTCTTATGTGTCAGAAGCATAATTAGCAGCATGAGCTAGAAACGGTTCCAAAATCAGCTGGTATTAGGTGACATTGTTACTTCTTTTGCTGTTGCCATCACTATTATCATAACTGCATGCAATTCATTGCCCCCACACAGGTTAGGCATTATACAAACACAAAACAAAAAGACAGTTCATGCCCCAGTAAATGTATGGACACACTGCAATATGAGAGAATGGGTAAAAACATACAGTTGACATTTCACAAGAAAGCAAGGAGACAATATGGATGCATTACTATGTCCTCCAACAGCATTCTAGGAAACCAGAATTTTATGAGAAATCTAAATATACTTTTTATTTTATTTTATTTTATTTTGAGAATGTAGGGATACTGATGTGTTTTGTTTGTTTGTTTGTTTGTCTGTTTGTTTTTTACAGAGGATTGTGAGGAATAACATAGTAAAGAGCATTAACACAGTTATTTTAAATTCTTAAAAGTTTTGTTTGTGAACACTTCTCCCACAGGGTATCACAGCTCTTTTCCACGGCAGGGGAGGAAAAAAAGTTTTGAAAAATTTTTAAGGTTTATCACAGAAAGAAACAAACTTTTTAGGATTTCATCCTTGGTGGGTTGACCTGGAGCTAGAAGGTGGTAATTGACAAGAAGATATCAGAGAGGTAGGCCAATACTAATTTTGGTCAGAAGGAAACACTGTTTGCTTGAAAAAAAAAAACATATTGCATAGATGCTTTTTGATTTACAGTCTGCGGGTGAGAAAAGTAATATTAGAAGGAAAGCTAGCATTCACATCAGCTCCTGTGTTTGTTATTTCCCTTTATTTCCCTTCCTCACTGGGATGCAACCCACAGGATGTCAAATCTCTTGGATGACGAGCGAGACACAAAGAACAAATATTATCACAAAGAGAGGCAGGTCCTTACCTCAGCTACCACTGCTGCCACCGAAAAGAAAACAGAAGAAGGGGCTCAATGGCACCCTCAGAAATCGCTAGGAGATAATAAACACTATTTAGTCAATGTGTGGGAGACCAATCACAAAGGAAACATAAAAAACAGGATAAAGATTAATTCAAGGGATATCCTGCTTGCACAAAGAAAATGAGCTAGCTCTATCAAGATAAGATGACAAATCTGTGAATATGTAATGCTGCAGATTAGAGAAGGTATTTAGTGAATCAGATGAGGGTTTTTGCTGAACAGCACTACACTGTGTGGTACCATACTGTAAAATGTCACTGGGGAAGAGAAAGAGGGAGAATACATCCATTAGAGTGGATGTAATGGAATCAATGGGAGAGAAAGTACTGTACTTACCGTGTACTGGGTGCTGTGAGAAGAAAACAAGTGGAAGCAAGAGGAATGAAATTGTATGAAGAATAGTGCCATGGCAGTTCAACTTGTCCATATAGGGTTCAGTTAGACTGAGTAAAAGTTGTTCATCTAGGATAAATATTGAACTGAGGAACAGGACATTGAGTACAAGGTGAAGAAAGCCACCTAGTAGTGATAATTCCAGAACTTCATTTTTTGCTGAGAGCAGGATCCTAAGATGTAGACATTGCAAATGCTGCTGATGGGACAGGCCTGGAGAAAGAAGGAAAAAACAAAACAAAACAAAACAAAACCATTAAGTGAAGAAAAGCCTTACTGATATTGTTGGGAAAAACAAAAAAAATCAAAGCAACAACAACAACAGAACAGGGAGAAAAGACAGGGAGAAGAAAGGTGAGAGCTTGGAGAAAGGCGCAGAATAGTTGAAGATGATAGGTTGAGAAAAATAATAAATAAAAATGATGAGGGAGGGATCAGAAGAAGAGCTGGGTTTAATAAAGATTGAATTAAGTGAATAACCCATGTAAGTACAGGCTAAGCTAAACTATCATTGAGGGACAATTAAGGAAAAGTTCAGCTAAGATATCAGATGAATAATCAAACACAACTGAGTTAGTGATTCTATTTACTATAGCTAAACTCTTCTGTAATGATTTGTGAACCTCAGTCCTTAAAATCTGTACCAAATATATATGTTTAATAGTACATTTCTGATTATTTGAAGCTTACATAGAGAGTTCATAGCTTGTCTCTTATAACTGACGTTTTCTTCCTAGAAGAACTCTATGAGAGATGCTGAAAGCAATTTAAAGGGTATTTTTTTTTTATTTTTTTAATTTTTTTTTGGAGCCAATGATGGCAATTTTGTTTCGATTTACACATCATTGTACAGGGAGAGAAAACCAGATTAAATGGAAAAAGATATAAACAAAACCATTTTGAAAGAGTATTCAAGGATTTACGGTACTGTACTAGACTAGAAGTGATTGGCAGCACATTAAATAGAGCTTTGTGTCAGCTGCAGAGTGGACTCTGCAAAGGCAGGATGTCAAGTTACGAACTGCAGACTTTGTGACTCCAACTTAACTCCTTGTTACATTTTGTGATATTAGCTGGGAGAAAGTTTATATCTACAGTGCTGGAGAAATTAAACACACATACATTGTCATGTTGGCCAAGTAAAATTTTGACTAAAATAAAATATTAGTGAAACAAAGCTAAAAAGAGAAACAAAACAATCCTGGCATTTCATAAGTAGGTTATTTCAACAAGAACTAGATGGGGTGCAGAGGCCCTACACTAAGCTGTAACTTTGTATTTGAAATAAAACTATTAGCTCTCCCTGTAGGTTAGGGTTTCTTTGATTTGACAAACTTTACTTAATTGGTTTCTAAAGATTACTTGACAACCTAAACTCCAGCTTTTTTCTCCATTGCTACTTTTGACACCACAGTTAGAGCATATCATCACCACAGATAGAAAGGCCTGGTTTATATACAAGAAGTTAAGTTTATGATATTTTTTTCTACTCATTTAAAAGATTTTCTCAGGAAATACCTACTAAGATCTAATTGAGTTCTGGAAACATATGGGAACCTAAAATATGTAGACACTGAAACCAAAGTCACAAATATTCCCTACCGGAAAAAAATAAATACTTTGAATTGCTATGTTCTTTTTATGTGAGGATCTCAAAGTGTTTTGCATATCAATGATATTAATCAGTGATTATATTATTATTATTATATATTATTATCATATTAATCAGTGATTCTACATTCACAGTGGTCCTAGGAGAGAAGAAAGCATCATTTTAAGGCTGCTGACTACAGCCCTTTTTTAGTTTCTGGACAGAATCACTACTGTTACCCTCATAAACTTCAAGCAGCCCCATAGACACCATTTAGTATCAAATCTTTCTAATAATGATTTTCAGAAAAACTTAACTACATTTGACTATATATGCTCTTACTCATGTATAATATGGTAGTTTGAAATCACATAGTAGTTTGCTTACTTTTGTTTGCACATGCTATGTATAAATTGCAGCAGCAAATAAGAACAATTTTTTCTGAGGGACAAACTTTTATATGTTCAGAACATAGGCTGCGCACCACTATTACATCTTCCATGATCTGATTGTTCTATAGAACCAAAGTTAATAAACTGTGTGTATCATAATTATTCAGCGTTTTATTGAAGAAACCCTCACTATTCAGCAGAACTATTTATTTAAAAATTTGCTTTGCACAATATTTCATTACTGAAAAAGACTAATGAAGCTGAGCACATTTTGTACCTCTGAAGATTTTTGTACCTCCTGAAGATTTTTTTGTACATCCTTGCATTTTACTTGGCCATAAGTAGAGTGAGCAGGAGTAAAGATTTATTGTCAATCTGTTCCCATTAATTTTTACACCTAAACTCCTATTTTCCTGTGTGATTTCTCCAGCGATAGGAATAGTATCCAGAGTACCTAGTGCTGACTCTGTCTTCACCATCCAGCAAACACAGAAAAATTGCTCTGTAGCATTAAAAGTGTCCTGCACCCCTTGTCATTAAAAATAAAAACAAACAAACAAACAAACAGCAACAAAACACCAATCAGGAAGGAAAAAGAACTTGGAGCATGAAAAAAAAAAAAAAAAAAGGAAATTGGAATCATTATTGATAGAATGAATAGACTAAGAGAGAGTTTTCTCTCCTGAGGGAAAAAAAAAAAAATATATATATATATATATAATATATTTATATATATATATATAAAACTACCCAATTCTTTATTTTGTGATACTTTATTTTTACTTAATGTCAAGCAGAAGAAGTTTTAATTAAAAATGTGTACTTCCTTCTTGACAGTTATTTCTCTTGTTTATTCCATAAAATGCCTAGATATACTTACATTCATGACAGACAAGCTATATCCACCTTTGCATCTATGCAACTATGTCCTGCTAAATATATTCCTGCACATTTCTGAGTATGCGAATGCTTAATTTATTAATTTTAGATCAGTTCTTTACACATGATGTTTGCAATAAACTTTAAGAGATGCTAATAACATCTCTTAGATGTTAGGAGAAAAGTCAAACATAAACATCACTCAAAGGATTGGTTTTGAGGATATGAATGTTGAGAGACTGAGATTAGATCTGTAGTATTCCAAATCTCCAGTAGCCCTCCAAAAAACAAGCATCTAAAGATTATTCTTAACCCTAACATCAATATAAGAGTAGAACAACTGATCCACAGCTGTCATTTTTCTAGTTCTTAATTTCTAGTTAGAAGCACTAAGAAATCATTTTATTTATTTATTTATTTATTATTATTGTTATTTCTTTTTTAAAAGGCTGTGACTATATGAAATGTAACTCTATGCCTTGATTCAGTTATTAAAAATCTGATCATTACAACTACTCACTGAGAGTAATTTTGTCTTGGCTTTCTCAAGCTAAAAAAAAATACAAAATTAATAGCATGAGAAAAACACATTTGCTTACTGAAAATGTGGTTTATTAAAACAAAACCATAACTTCTTCCACATCTTTAACACTTCAGATCATTTTCAACTGCCTCTCTTTAGAGAAGCACATCTATACTGTTGTATATTTTGGGTAGAAAAGCTTTCCAACCCCAAAAAACTCACTTTTTTATTATTGGCACAATCCACACTTAAGAAGAGCACTGAAACAGTTGGCATTTCAAAACAAGGAATGAAAATTTCAGTATTCAGCAGAACACCGAGAAGTAAGGCTTTGCCTGAACTCTACTCCCAGGGATTGCTTTCAACAGTCTCAACCAATTCACCAATATTTTAAAAACAATCCATCAGCCAAAAAATATTTTTATTTGAAAGTTACCCAACACTAGAGTTTTCCACTCAAGGAATGTTCTTTATGACAGAACAGGTAATATTTATCACACACTCGCTGTCAGCTATCCCCATGAAGAAAGAAAACACATACTTAATGTTGCAAAAGTGAAGACTGCTTATTTGTAATCTTTGAAGACTGGAACATATCACATATCACACCTTAATCTCTTCCTTCATAAAAACAATTTTTTTAAAAAAACTTCTAAATACTCCCAAATCATGATATTTGCAAATCATTTACCACAGAGAAGAAAATTTCCAAATCTCCCATATATCCCCTCATCAGCCTGGAGATTGTTGTGTGCAAAAGAGTCTCCACCAAAGGGCTGCAGTACTCTCGGAGAAGTCCTTGCACCGGCATAGGTCCTCCACAAGCCACAACCTGTTCAGAAGGGTCCTCCTCCACAACAGGGCACTTCATCCCAAAAGCATGGGATGAAGTACTTGTCCAAATGCACCTCTTCATGTTTGTTTTCAAGTAATCTCTTTTTGTATATCTTCCCACGTCTCCATTTACATCACTTTTTTGTGTCTCCTCACATGCATCCTTGCCTGTCTCCTCCCCTGTCTCCTTTTGTCCTTCCTTTGTTGTCTCCTGTGCCAAGCAGCTACCACTTGCTCTCAAGTATGTCTCAGCATGGTTGAAGATTTGGTGCCTAGCGGGCAGCATCTTATTCATGGCTGAGCTATCAGGAGTTTGCTGTGACTGGCACTGGGGAGATTATCACCATCTCCTACATGAGTGACTCCTGCAGCCCTCTGGTACCTACCCAAACCATGTGAGATAAGACTAATACAGAGATTCAACATTCACTCCTTTCAAATCAAATTCCAATATGAATTTTGAATATTCCTGGTTTTCTACTCAGATAAATGTTCCAGATTTCCAGAGAATATGAACTGGTGGAAAGTTATTCTGTCTTGTAACAGCTGAAAAGCTGATCCATTATCTAACTGAATGCTTCATCTCCCTTTCTCCTGAGAATGTCAATTCACAAATTAAAAGCATGTCAATATCTAAATTTGGTGGACATACTCTGAACTTCATGAATTTTAATTAAGAAATAAGAAGAGCACATTCCATGGCACTGTATACCAGCACTATAATTTGAAAAATGCAATCAGTGTTGAAAAAAAAAAGACAAATAATATAGATTTTGCCTTTATATCTGGATTTTTGCTGAAGGTAAAATGGAAAAATTCTTATTGTTCCTTGTAGAGAAAGTAAAGTTCGTTTCATTTATGAACATCAATCAACAAATATACAGAGAAGTCAGTTTCAGTCGTGTCAATGAGAAAATACTTAGAGATTAATGAACAAAGGTTAAATATATATATGAGATATTAACGGAGTATGTCATGCATATTTTCATAACAAAACCTATGGAATACAAATTAAATTAATATGAAATGCTTTCCTACATTTAGAATTCTTAATAAATGCTAATGAAAAGAAGAAAAGAATATTAACCAGCTTTCTTGATATATTTTTTTCAATTTCTTTTGTTTGCTACTTTATCTGTTAGATAAAGATAGACATATCCTGTTAGATGCATTCTAAAATAGATAACACAGTACTAGAGCTCATTTTGGAAAAAGACAAAGTATATCCTGTTATGGTTAGAAGCACTGTTATGCTTCTATCCTGCATCTTTGACAAATGAGGACACAACCATCAACAGTTTTCCATAGTGTGAGGCTTTACCTATACAAAGAGAGAAAAAGAAAAAAAAAAAGAAAAAAAAAAAAAAAAAAAAAAAGGGCAGCATTTTTATACCAGGCAATCTTATTAATAAAGGAAGCTTTCTAAGCACACTGATAAAAAGTGGGGCAGCTTCCAGATTGTTCTTACAGAGACCATGCCTGCAGCCCCCACCCCGCTACCAAGACCTTGCCACTTAAACACAATATAGTAGCAAAGGTAAAGTGCATAAAGAAATAAAAGTTACTTTAAATGGAAAATGATGGTGCTGTGTGACATAGACAATATGAATGAGAAACCTTACAAATTCTTCTCTGTCTGAGGCTGACCCGCTTGCTGTTTTTTTCTCTCACCTCTCCGAGAATAGCTGCTGTTGGCAACAAAGCACAATACCCTGCAAAAAGCTTTCTCAGCCTTCTTTCCAGCCTGCAAGGTCTCTTCTGACAACATCTTCCTACCCAGCCCAAACTCACCATCTGCTTCCCTGTCCACTGTCCTTTTGCTGGATTTTTCTGTAGTGTCTAATAGAGTCAGTAAAAGTTCTTAATAGACTGGGTGTTGCATTCAGCTCCAAGATGGTGTAAACTTGCGTCTTCCCAAGATGCCATACGAACAGCAATACCTGGCTCAGCCCTTGGGAGGACCCACAGGCATCTGGAAATGCCCTCTGTAGTTGTGCCTTCAGCCAAAATGCCTGCCCTGCCTTTTGGTACATTTTATTAGTTTGACAGTGACGGTCCTCAGAAGCCATGAACATGTTATAGCTGAAAATGCTTTAGATACCAGGGTGAACTGGCAATTTCAGTCAGTGAAAATGCCTGTTATACCTATAAATATGACTGGAAACATAGGGCTCTGTAGGTATCATCTCAAAATCACATATATTTTCCTGTGAAAATGTGTTTATCTGACACAACAACAACCACTTAAGGTATCACCCCAGAACACAGCTACAGCCCCCTGAACAAAGTAGTACATAGTTAACCCCATCCAGAGTAGATCAGGCTTTTTCGTGCTGCGAGCACTTGGCCTGGTATTTTCTGTGCTTCATATGGCACCCCTGTAGCTCCGATGATATAAATATTTCAGTTTGGTGATTTGTCTGTTCAAAGTACCTGAAACAACATGAAGACTGTGTTGCAGCTTATGAGAACAGTGTTATTACAGTCTAACACCAACACCACTACTCCATGGTCGTAATACGTTTTCTGGTCTGTGACGTGGGGAACCATGAAAAATTTCGGTCTCACAGGTTTGACAGAGTCAAATATGAAAGGGCTTAGTTAGGCAACCCATGAGTAGCTTTACCTTAAATGAACTGTTCTTAGACCTGTACACAGTTTTTGCCTCAGTTGTTTCACTAGAAAGAAAGCCCAGGAATAATATAATACTTACAAGGCATACATGATGATGGTATAATGTAGAGTGATGAAACATAAATTTATCTTACTTTACAATTTCACATTTGATTTTCTACTTTATGTTTAATCACACCCACAAAAAACTATGAAAATTAGTATAGTTATTAAATATATTTGGAATAAATATTTGCAGGATTCTTTCAAATAATGACATAAATGGATAGGTGGAAATTTTGTTTAAAATCTACATGATTTTTTTTTCCCTAGGGATAGATGACATGGACAGCATTTATGTTATGTAAATAATTCTGTTAAAACATGTACTTTAAAAATTACTGGATATAATGTAAAAAGCATGATAGTCTGGGTCATCATTAATAACATACCCATTGCTGCTAATTCTTGCTCTGATAGAATGCATGAAGTGCACACAAGCAGGGCTCTCCAAAACACAGAAGTCTTTGGGTACTTGTTATCTAAAACCATTGGCAACTTTCCACATCTGCAACACACTTCATATATTGGCTGAAGCCAAAAAAAGAAGCCTGCAAAATCTGTGTCGAGGGTGGGGAGATAGTATCTCACCTTCTCCATTTAGATACCAGCAAAGGGAACAGCTGTCCCGGGGTATCTTAGGACTGTCTGAAGCAGTAACTTCTGGGGCAGCAAAAGGGTGGTTTAAAGCCACTGATGACATCACTTCTGTCCTGTCTGCATTTTCCACCCTCAGTGGGTCTCAGTTTAAAAGCAGGCAATTACACTTGTGTAGCTTCTCCAGGGAGCTAGCTCAGCAGTGAGTTCTAGGGCCCTGAGAACACCTCTCTGGGTTCTGGCTGCTGGAGCTCAGAGCCAGCCGTGTACCATAGCATCTGCAAGTGGCCCCTCCCTGTTGATGAAAGGCAGAGGTGGATGCAAGAGTGACAGCTGACCCAAGAGCTGCTTCTGCTGAGGGTGTGTTGCAGGTCTGGCATGAGCTCCTGCTCTGCTGCTCCATGGCGCTGCCAGGGCCTGGCTGCAGGCCTTGGGGTGACCATTTACGCCTGCAGACCTACATCCCAACTTAGCCTTGGCCCATCTTTGTCCCCAGGGAGGTTTCCGATGCCTGCAGCTGTCCCAGTGCCCACAGCTGCCCTGCTTCTGGCTGGGGTCAGGGGATGAGCCCTGGCTGCAAGGCCCTGCAATGACAGACCCCATGGGAAGCCCCAGCCCTGGGGGCATCCAATGTAGTATGGCACTATGAACTCAGATCTTCCTCTGTAAAATATATTTGTAATAGCATATCACAGAATCACAGAATGGTTAAGGCTGGAAGGAACTTCTGGAGGCCATCTGGTCCAACCCCACTGCCCAAGCAAGGATATCTAGAGCAGGTTTCCCAGGACCATGTCCAGGCATTTTTTGAATATTTCCAAGGAGGGAGACTCCACTACCTCTCTGGGCAACCTATTCCAGTGCTCTGTTACTCACAAAGTACAGAAGTGCTTCCTGATATTTAGACAGAAACTCTTGTGTTCAGTTTGTGCCCATTACTTCCTGTCCTCTCACTGGACACCACTGAAAAGAGCCTGGCTCCCTCTTCACCACATCCCTGAGGTACTTACACAGATAATAAGATCCTCTCTGAGTGTCCTCTTCTCCAGGGTGAACGATCCCAATTCTCTAAGCTTCTCCTCATAGGCAAAGTGCTTCTGTCCCTTGGTCTTGGCTGGACTCTTTCCAGTACTTATAGGTCTATCTTGTACTGAGGGACCTGGAACTGGACATAGTACTCCAAGTGCAGCCTCGCCAAAATATCCACATACTTTTCAAACTATCCGTCAGCCTCCAGACCTGCCAGATGTTTCCCTCCATAAGCCCTAAACTTAAAGAAAAGCGTTGTTAAAAACACAAAAGCCATTTTTTTAATACATTTGTTTTGCTCTCCCTTATGTATCACTATTTATTTATTTTTGGAATAGGATTTTTTTTTCAGAATATTGTACATATACAGCTTCTATTTTCTTCACATAATGGTTTAAGATTTCATTTATTAGTGCTTAAAGCCTATTTTACATTATGTATATAACATTTTACAATTATTTATGGGGCTGTATAAGGTAACTCAGTCTTTAACTAAATGATTGAAAATGCACAGGATCAACTACCACAGCCTGTCAGATCCTATTACCATGCTAAATTCTATTGTTAGGATAATTAGTTTAATGTGCATGTATTGATCTCCTTTTAATGAGAAGAAAATAGTTTTCAGAATCTTGTGCTTTGATAGATTGTTCAGGTTATTTCTATTTTTGTTATGTCTGTAAAAATAAAACTCAGCTGGACTCATAATCTTTCTACAGAAGAAATATAGAAACAGTACTATATCCAAGATGGATAAAGGTATGAGAATGGCTGTCATGGAGAACTACAGGAGTAGGAATGCATTCACTGAGTTCAATGTGATTTATAATCAATATTAACTGCATAATATACTGAGAAGCATGATACTTAGAGAGAAGGCATGGTTGGGACTGTACTTTTATACTCTGAAGGGTCCTATGAAGAAATAAAATGGGTGAAGTTACAAGAAAAAAATGATGGAAGATAGCTTAAACTACAATGGAGAAAAAAGAAAAAAAAAAAAAAAAAAAAAAAAAAAGCTGTTATGATGAAGAATTCCCTCCAGAAATCTTGCAAAAGGACTGACCTCTACTGTAAATTTACTTGAGAACTAGAATGGAAAGTTTAAATGAGATCTTTAGTGATTTCTGGCCTCACTGAAAGCTTGAAAATGACAATTATTCAATTTAAGAGTCTCTCCATCTCAGCAAGGTAGAAAAAGGGCCTGACTTGATGGCTCTACAGACTAATGCTACAGTCTGTAGAGCCTCTTGCTTCTGAGAACTGGTGTTCTAAACACTGCTAATCATTTCAACACATTTGTTTCTTGTGTCAGGAAATGGAAGGCTTTGTGAATTGATCTTGATTTCAGTTGAAGGGAAAAATAGGAAGAAATGTTGATAAAATTCCCTAAGGAATTTCCAGGTGGATGTATGTAAGTAATTTCACCAAGTAGAATTCCCACAAAAGCTCTAAAGTGCCATAATGTTTCCCCTAGTTTTGCTCTCCTCTCTTAATGATCCCCTGTAGATTTTCTTTTAGATAAATTTTGAAACGCTCTAGGCCAAGGAAGGGCCAACACTATGAACTTCATCTTATATTTCTCAGTAGGGCATGGAAGCTAACAATACTATAAATTCTCTTTTTTATTACATTCTTTACTAACTATTTAAAGAATTCTTTGCTGCATAGTGTTGCCTGTCCTAATTGAATGCTATTATAATGAACATTTCTGTCATTCACTATGAAGCATTCAAAGAACACTTAGAGAAACATGCATTTCTCTAATATTTTTTAGAGAAGCATAGTGTTGTCAAAGTCCAATTATAAGCCTAAATAAGGCTGAAAGTGTGCTCCTGTGAAGTTTAAATTAAAAAATAATAATAATAATAATGCCTATTTGTTTCTAATTTTCAGGTGATAACTTCCATCACCCCAAGTTGGAAGTTTCATGAAGTCCAGATTCACAAAGAGAATGAGGGCTTTTGGTACAACCCCTCACCACTTTGTCTAAACAGCAGACATTCTCACTAGATTTTTCCTTGTTTCAAAATAGGTTAGTTGTTGATAATAAGGCTTCTTCTGTCCTCCCACCTTCTGCCCTTCAAATTCTAAAATAGCATTAGAACTTTTGGCTTTTAGTGCCATTTCCAAAGCAGCAGTCTAGTTCCCTTCCCTTCCCTTCCCTTCCCTTCCCTTCCCTTCCCTTCCCTTCCCTTCCCTTCCCTTCCCTTCCCTTCCCTTCCCTTCCCTTCCCTTCCCTTCCCTTCCCTTCCCTTCCCTTCCCTTCCCTTCCCTTCCCTTCCCTTCCCTTCCCTTCCCTTCCCTTCCCTTCCCTTCCCTTCCCTTCCCCCCCCTCCCCTCCCCTTCCCTTCCCTCCCCTCCCCTCCCATCTCTCTCCCTCTCTCCACCCCTCCCTCTTTCCCTCCCCCTCCCCACATCTCCCCCTCTCCCTCCCCCTCTCCCTCTCCCTCCCCTTCCCCCTCCCTCTCTCACTCCCACTCCCACTCCCACTCCCCCATTTCCATTTCCATTTCCATTTCCATTTCCATTTCATCCTTTCTTACATTGCCCACCTGCACCTAAAATGCAAATGCAGGTGTTCAGAAAGGAGGAGAGAGTAAATATTGGAAATGATGTCTTACAGGTGTGAAATAATTCTCATTCAGCATTAGTTTATTCAACTATTTTTTCCAAATTGAAAACTCTTACATTTAGAAAACAAATCTTTTTTCCATTGTTGTGCTTTCATATTTAGATATTAAAATAGCAATCCATTTCTTTGGGAAGTTTTCTTTTCTTTTCTTTTCTTTTCTTTTCTTTTCTTTTCTTTTCTTTTCTTTTCTTTTCTTTTCTTTTCTTTTCTTTTCTTTAAAAAAAAAAAAAAAAAAAAAAAAAACACAACAAAGTTTTTCATAAATTCAAATTAAACCATAAAATAAATGAACAATATAAAAAAAAATCCACAAAAATTAACAAAATATACTGAAACTCTGGAAAATTATCCTGTCACAGTTTTATAGCAGCTCATCCTCATTTAATTTGAATACAACCCTACAGCATCTAAAATGGGGATTATGGGAGCCATCAAAATGCACACCAATTATTCAAGTGTCCCATTTTCTGCTTGGACAACAGACTCAAGAAGAAAAAGAAAAAGAAAAAAAAAAAAAAAAAAAAAAAAAAACTTCACTCAAATTAAATACAATGGACACATATACAAGATGTTTTCATCTCTTCAGTACAAAAGATTTAACAACATTTCAAGCATTTTATCTTTTGGTTCCGTTCAAGTAAAATCAATAACAGACAATTTTCCATGTGTTTAATTACTTTCCACTGCATTTTCTATTGTCATATTTACACATCTTAAATACCTAGAAAGTTTGTTTTGAAAGTTTGCTTAAAACCATCCTTGCAGACAGCTATCAAAGGAAACAGATTTGAGCTTGAACACTACTTTAATTTCCATCTGTTCTATGATACTGCAACTATTTCAGAATGCATTTGGCATAGAACATTGCAAACATTATTCTGCAGTGCCCTTTATGCAACATAAATATGCTAGCAATCCAACAATAAAGTGCCACATAGCTTCTGTCTTTATTCCTGTACGATACATAGCCCAGCTTTCAAAAACGAGGATATTCAGCATCTGGTGGAAATGAACTATAGTTTTACTATTTCAAAGATACTCATTTTGCCAAAAACAAAACATAACAAAAGAAAACAAAAAGACAACCAACAAACCAACCAAACAAAAATTCATACCATCCTCTTTAAGTAACAATGACTTTTTAAAATCCCATATTTTACATATGCAACAATAAAAATGCACTCCATAGTATTTCCACTAAAACGTTCAAGGCAAGATCAACAGGTGGAAAAGAGAACAGTCCTAAGATCTATTTCTCCGTGGTTAAATCACTCACAATACACACACATAAAAACTTCATATTGTGACTTTTATTCCATTAGGAGCTATTAAAAAATCTATCTATACATATATATTTTTTATTTTTCTAAACAGCCTTTTTAAAACATAATTTAAACATGGTGTCCACCATGCTTGTAGTCTTATAGTTCATATAAACCAGGATTTCTTTTAACCAAATTCTAATATATACATTTATATATATATCCTACTTGCCCCCAAGAATTTTATAGTGTTTACTTCTTAGTATTACATATCCTCCTGACCTAAATCTGAAAGATTAAGCTCCCTCAGGAAAAAGGAATCCTAAAGTTTTGATAAGAAAGGCACAGTCAGAACAAAGCTCTGCTGCAAAGATGTTAACCTCTTGGCAGGGCTTAATATAATTCTTCTTAGACTTCAGTTTGATGGCAAGATGTTGTTTTATGCCCTACAATATTGTCTGCTAGCAGAGGTCATGTGTCATGCAGATATACTTCCTTGTATTGAGTGGCCTTTTAATTTTCTGTCAGTTCTGTCTGGTGTCCTGCCTGTGTATGCTCCAAATGCAAATATGAAAAGCATGAAAGGTGGAGCAGAGCCTGTGCTTTCATCTGTATATCATTTTTCAGACTAACTGAAGCTAGCCTGTCATTATATTATGGCCCATGCATTTGGCACTCTTGTTTCACAGTAGCACAAATCATAGTGGGAATAGGGTCCAATCTGTCAAGCAAGGCTTGCAGGCAAATTCTTGTTCAGCACAATGGGAAATAGTACAAAATTCCTTTTTTCAACCTCTTTGTAAGAAAGGTTGCAGCACCTCTACCAATGCTGACAGTTTGGCTGAATATGATGCCCTGATGACTCATACTGTGGTGTCTGTCACTGTCTCAAGGATAACTGCTAAGAATTCTTTGTTTCCTTGTGTAAAGAGCTTTGCTCTTCAATATTTTGCAATGACAAACTCAGTCACAAGCATAAATTACTTTTCCATCATTTCTCCAATTGACTCTCACCCCATTGTGCTTCCAAACTGCTTCAAGAGGTGATTTTTACATAGCTATTAAGCACTCAAAAACAAAAGAAGTATAGTTCACTAAGGATCGCTATGTAGTAAACATTACAATTTACTATTCTGAAATCAACAGCTTTTCCGTGTACTCCATATAGTTGTACTCACTATTATCAGCAGGCCTGAGGTAAAGTGATGAATTAATATTATAGAATTTATAGAACTTTCCTGCTGTTCTGCTTATTCACTGTAGTTAGACTGTGCTTCTAGTCTATTGTATACAACACACTATGCCAGGGGTGGCCCTGTGTCTCAGAGAAATTCTGCAAGGAAGCTGGGTCTTTTTCATCATTGTCGCAGAGGCCATCACTGCTTATGACTCCTTTCATGCTATTTTTAGGTACAGTGCCAGACCTGCTTAATTTCTTACTCAGAGGTCCATCTGTACACATTCTTCCAGAAACAGTCTGCTAGCATGGGTGCCTGGGGAAGTATTTTGGGGCAACATTGTAGTCTGTGCCACCACTGTCTGGTACAGGAGACGCTGTTAATAAAAATTCTCCCTGAGGTCTAACCTGGGTGTTTCAGAAGTCAGTCCCATATGGACAACATGTGATTGCATCTGTACCACAAAGTGTCACCTCTTACAGGCAATTTTAATCATTAATGAATAAGAAATAGCAGTGAAATTAGCCTTTCACTTGAAAGCCTTGAGCTTGGGTATGTTTTCTGGTGACATATGTTGAAATTAAAAGAAAATAAAACTCAGGAAGTTGTCACTTATGACCTTTGTCTGCCCTTTCAAAAAGTGATAAAGTAAGTGCATGTATTTGGATTCCTCCTAATAATACACAGACCTCTGCCATGTGAACAACTGAATGAATTTTCTGTGTATAAATTGCTAACATGTGTGTTCACATTCTCCACTATGTCTAATGAACAGTATTGTGTGATAAATATAAACACTTATATAGCTACTGATGTGTAAATTTATATATATACGCAGTCAGTATTAGGCTGCATGATAATGAACAGTTGATTTGACAAATTGTTTGGAACAGGCATTCATAAAACCATTGTCTAATGAATTTCTGTGGGTTGAACCACATGTCTCCTTTTTACTCAACTTGTTTCTAATAACTTATGTCTTTGGACTGTGAATTCTTTGCTTGGTTCATATCAATGAGAGGAGTCTAAATGTTGAACTAAAATGGAAACAGCAGGCCCAAGTTCTGCGGCTTTTTTTTCTGCCAAATACCACAGTTATTTTAAAGATGTTTGCCAAACCACTTATGAAAATTTCCATACAAAAAAAAAAAAAAAAAAAAAAAGGATCCAGTAAAGTAGTAAATCACAAGGCAAATATTCTTCATTTGACAACTTTGGTCTTCTTGTGGTCTGTAAGAGAGCAATGAGTGGTTGAAAGAAGGCATGATGATTTGACTTTTCATTGTTTGAATCAGTTCACTGGCAGTCAGAAATTTTCAGGAAGCCAGTACTGATGCATGTACAAACTCTCTTCAAATGTAGGGAAAACTGTCAATTAAAGAACTTTACCATGGCTTCTCTGGATCTAAAAATCTACAGATCTGTTACAACAGCATCATAAATGGGCACTTCTTGTCAATAGTTCATGTTTTTCAGTTTGCCTACTACCTGGTAAATGAATTCAATCAGATAATGATAACTTTAAAGAGTAAAGGTAATCTATCAGAATTATAAAAAGAAAATAAATTATTGAACTATATCAACTAGCAGTGTCTTTTTCTTTCCACAAACAATTATGCTTACTTTTTAGCCCAAATCAGTCTTGAATGATATATTTAGAACACATCAGAAATCTTATTGATCATGACACTGTTCCTTAAGAATAAACTTCCAGTATTCACTTATATATTTTGTTTCAAATGGTAGCATTTTTATATAAACTGGAGATGACTATAATTTTCCTTAGAAAAGACAATCTTGCTATCAAACATCTAGCTACCAAATTCCTCATTGGAAAGTTCCCTTATCAAGATTGTATGCAAGAGACAGAGCTGTTTTGAAAGTCAATGGCCTAAAAAAAAAAAAAAAAAAAGCTCTACTTTCCGTGTGATTTTTAGATGCAACCTTCAAACTGTCAAAGTTTTGTTATTGTTGATAAAGCTGGCCAGGGACTGATGCCCAGAGGGGGGTGTGAGTTGAAATTATGAGTCAAAGCTTGAATTTAATTATTTTGGTTAGACGAGCAAAGAGCAGAGAATACAACCCTTTCCATCTTATCAATATCTAATGCATGATGATTACTGGCTTCTAAGTATCTTCATTTTCTAAATTAAAAGACATACTCCATTTTCCAGCAAAACTATATCCTTACCTTTATTAGAATTTTTCATTTAGAAAAGTGACTATCAAATACAGAATGCGTAATGCCTAAATATCCTAAAATATATTACTGTGATATGAGTAGAAATGGTTTCAAAACCAACTGCTGCATCACTTTGAATAGTTATAAAAAAGGCATTAATATCTGTGATAGTCTTTACTTATGCATGTGTGAAACAGGTCCATTAAATTCACATTTCAAACTGAACACCACAAAGTTTGTGAAAAAAAAAAGTCTCCTTTCTGATTAGTTTTCAAACTTGCCAGAGGTTGAAGAGAGACACCTAAAAAGGTCAGAATAAATGAACTATGCCTTGAATTTTCTACAGAAAATTTTCTGTAGAAAAATATTGTATTTCTAGGAAACGTGGAGCTCTAGCTTGTTTTGGAGTGTCAGCCAGCACATACACGTTGTAAGGAAAGAAGGTAGTCTTTTTATTTAAAATTTCAGCATATTCAAAATATAGCATATATTAGCACAAACTGACCTTCCAAATTCCTCCCCACCATAAATGCACGCTGGAACCAGAACCAATTGCAATGTTTATATTAAATGTTGCAATTCATTATGGTCATTTCATAAGATTATCAAAATATTGTGGTATCTCTTCTAAGGGCATGATAGAATTTCAAATACTATGATCTCCCTCTACAATTTGATGTGAGTTTCCTTGTCTGAGGTTATTTTCCCTCCATGCCACAAATGAGTGTGAATATGAGGACTGAGTACAGGTCAGTGTTAAAACTGCACTTTGAAAATCTCATATTTTCCAGAATTTTCAAACTCCAATTAGAGTATAAAATTCCAGACCAGCTTATACTTTACCAGTTTATGCTTTGGCAGTTCCACCATGTATGGAGGTAGAAAGAACACTATGAATATTCCCTACCTTTCTTCAGCTGTCTTTAAAAAGAGATGTGAAATTACTGAGGGAAAAAAGGAAGTAAAAAGATTTTTTTTGCCATCATGTTAGCGAGGTCTAGTTTTTCATGTACATGTGAGGAACCATACACTATCCCAAGCTGTTTTGAGAGATCAAAAGACAGCACTCTTAGACATATCTAAGAGGAATTCCTTCCTAAAATCAAAATTCATCCCCAACATCCCTTGTGTTAGTGTGATTTAAGTCAAATCATAGTTTTCATGACTGGCATAATACTCAGTTATACTACTCCTACAGATCATGCTTTTGTTGCTCTTGGTACTGTATAAACATACATACAAATTGCAACACATAAATAATTTATATATAAAATAGAAATGTCTTAGAACAGAAGGGCCTGTGTAGGACAGAATTAATGTTAAATATTCTTTTTTTTTTTTTTTAACTATGAAAAGCTAATATTTTGGGACAAGAGCTCCACACTATCAAAAGCTAGGAAGAGATAAAATTGACTATGCTAGGAGCTTGTAATAACAAAGGGATATATATGCACATATATATATATTAATATATATAATACAAATATAATAAAATATAAATATAAAATATAAATAAAATATAAATATTATATATAAATATATATTTTATATATATTTCATATATATATATATATACTTTTTTTTTTTTTTTCCCCTAGCCACCTTACTGGACAGTGTCACCTCAGTCTTCCTGGTCACTTAGCTCACACTGTGGAATAATCTACCCTTGGCATTCATACCGGAGTAAGTCTTTGAGGACTGAAAAATCAAGTCATGAGAGGGAGCAACAAGGGCTAATACAGCCAAATTTGGCATGTGCACTCTTAGATAACCTCTGGTAGTCTTAAATGGAGCTCTTGAAGCCAAGGTTAGGAGTGGATGAGGGCCACAGATGATGCTGGTCAGGGCCATTAAAGCCTGTTGGTGCACACAGGGACCTAACAAACAAACTTATGTTCTTCACACTGGCAACTGACATTTCTTTCCTCCAAATAATCAAACACATAGGATCCAAGATGGCAAAAATCTAGCTATCAGTAACTTTTCAGTGGTTGACTTAATTCATAACACACATAAATTAAAGATGTTAATTGAAACCACTGGATAGGATTTTTCTTTTTCTTTCATATGTGTAAATAATTGTATTTGCTTTATTTATTTTAATTCATGCTAATTGTATGTAATTTTCAAGAGCTAGACATTTTATCAAAATCTCATGGCTGAATCTGCAATCAAAAATTAAAATAAATAAATAAGTAAAAGGCTGCTACCCGTTACTGTAGAATTTAATGTCATAGTTTCACTGTAACAGAGCTTGCACACTCAGCCAAAGATAACTGGGTGGAAATGATTTTCAAATGTAAACAGAAAAGACTTGGTTTTGTGGTTCATTTTTTACTCATTTGGCTGTGACTTCCATTTATCTGTGTTTTCTCTACAACAGTTTAGAAAGATATAGCACTTTCTAGTTCCTTCTCCCACCTTTTCTATACTGGAACAAACTGTGTCATTAGGGTGGGACTGAATGCTAATCATGGCTGTGCTGTGACTCTCCATTATTAAAGAGAAGAATTTAATTTTAAGGTAGGCTTAATGCACCAAACAAGATTTTTAATATACTGAGACATATTACGAGTTTAAAATAGATCTACTAAACTATATGTAGGTGATTTTAAAAATGTTCATTTAAGACACACTAAAAATAAAGGGAAGAAATATTTTATCAGAAACAAAATCCTTAAATCCCAAATTCTAGCTATGTCAGCTGTCTCTCATCAGCACAACTGTATTTATTATATGGAATTCTTTTCTCCATTCAAGTAGAGAATAGCTTAATCATGTAATTAGTTTCATTTTAAAACACCTATGTTAATTTGCTTTATATTCACATGCTACAACTGTCTCCAAAATGTGACATACACTCATTCAGTTCCTTAACCCTTATTTGTTTGAATGATCATAGCAACTACAAACAAGTTTTGTGAAAGAGATTTGAAGGACTACAAATGACTGCAGAGAAATCACAAAGTAAATTTTGTGTTAATGGAATGCAAATGGTAGGAATGGGAAGGAAGTGAAACACTTTATCAAAATATGAAGAATATGAAGCAAATTTTGCCATGTCCCTACTGCTATCTGACAGCTATTTTTTTGTTGGTGGTGGTGTTTGTGGTTTTTTTTTTTTATTATTATTATTTTTTTTATTCCCCTCTCAGTTATTGGACGTTTTTGTAGTGTATTTTGTAATTGCACTTGACAGTGTCAGTAAAAGTAAATGTTTTCTCATCATTTTATCTATGACACCATAAAGTATCATACCATAAAGTCAGAATCCATGGCATACAAATAAAATAATGATAATAATAATAATAAATAATTTGACATTAAAATATATCCAGAAATAATTGACAATATTGCCTACTTTTTGGAGGCCTTACTTCAGTTGATGGAATCCTATATAAATTCATGTGGGATCCACAGAAGACAATCAAGGTCCTTTCTCAATTTTCAGTATATGTAGTATTGAGACTTTTTGGCCATCAGTTCTACAAAGTTCAGAAGCCTATCTCATCCCTCACTTTGAGATGTTGTAGAATTGGTCCTGTGTTCACACTTAAGAAAATAATTCATCAGGCAATAACCATTTTAAAGTTAAATACTCTGTGGTGTCATGTTAAAGGGAGGGTGGAAGTTACTGAAGCAAGAGGTCAGACAATTCAGCTTTCACTACAACATCTAGCAAACTTGTTACTGAAAGTGCAAATGGGTTGTCTTGATCAAAGATGGGTGACAGAATCTGAAATGCCTTTTGTTACAGTAAAAGTCAAAGGCTTTGCTTACATGCATAAAATGGCACCTGAATTTACTCTAATAAATTTATTTGAAATAAAGTCTGAGCAGGGTAGTCATGCTAAATGAAAAGGAGCTTTTTATCAAGAGCAAGATCTGAGAATCAAAGTATAACAAGTTAAATTTAAGTGGAAATTCTTATTGGACCAAAAGACCTTTTTCTGTCCTTGTCAGAATGGTCTCTAAAAATTTGTGTCCTCAAGCCATATCAAACCTTATGATTCTTAGTTTGAAAAATACATTTTATTAAAGCTTAGGAAATGTTTCCCTTCCAAAAGTAGCTTTACTAGAAGAATGATCTAGAAACTGTTCAAAGTCCTGAAGTGCAAAGAGTATAATATGCTCATGAAGCCATCTCTGGAAGGACCAATGCATTTTGTCTTTAATTACCTTACTGTAAACACTCTTGTTACACTATTCAAATGCTACTAACCATTGTGTTTGTTATCCCATTGTGATAAGGGCATTATTCCTGTACATATAATCATGCTTTTGTTTGCTTTAGGATTTCAAGGTTCATATTCAAGTAGAGGTATTTATGAAGGTTACAGTTTAAAGCACTGTACTACTGTTTCATCAAACAGTAATCATCATATAGATTTAGCCCTTTAAAAGGAAGACAACATTTTTCATGTGCAAATATTCTGCAATGCTTTAACCTTGGCAATTGATACAGTAAAGCAACAAAGCTGGTGTATAAAACTTGATATTTAAGACAACAAATATTTGCTGTAGTTGCTTCAAACCTTTTTGTACACAGCTGACAATTACATTTTCACTTTGAAGTTTTACTAATAACATTTGAAACTTCATGCTTAATTGTTACTCCGAAATGGAAAGATTATTTTGTGCAAGTTTATAGCAGACAGTACAGTCTGTTGTGAAAATAGCTTGTGTCATTAGGACTCTTCACATTTCTTTATATTCTGTAACTTATGAAATTTCACACTTTCCCTATAATAACATGGGCTCAAATCTAGCAAAGATCTTGAATTAAGTATGTGCTTAGCTTTAGTTATATATTTAGTATTTTAGAGGAACAACCTGAAGGATGGAAGTTAAACATGCTTAAAATGCTTTGCTGGATCAAGGCCATATGTATTAATCATGCAATTCCAAGGTTAATAAGTGTCCTTGAAGCTTGAGGAAATTTCTTTCTATTTATGTCTCTAGTTGTTTATTTTGTAAACATTATTGTACAAATATTATAAGCACAAAAATGTGCTTATGTGTTTCCATCCATAGTGTTCACTTCCTGTGTTCACACATGAGAATAACCCATTCTCCCAGACTTAATGGGACATGTACACTTAGACTGGAAAAATTGTAGTGATGTGTTTGCAGTTTACTAGTTTACTTTACTAATCAGTTTGGTCTTTATATCATGGATATTTTAAACTTAAAACCTCTGTATTCTTCATATGCTGTTCTTCTGTGCCTGGACGTAGGCATTACTGGAGAACCTGTGTCTTTTGCTGTCAGCATAAATTAGTGGTTTCCTGCAATCATTCAATCATGCAGTTACTTAAACAATGAACAAAACATTCAAAACAGATGTTGACTCCTAAATCAATTTTGCATAGTTAAATAAATATCCCTAAGAATTTTCAATAGTGCTTGAGTGCTTTCTGTACTGCAATAGGATAAATAAAGCTGTACCAGGACATGGAAATGTAATTAAAAACCAGATTCTTCATAACAAAATTTCACTTTTTTTTAATATATTTTTTTTTTCAAGTTATTTGCACAAGATGACAGTCACCTTCCCTTATATGTGTCAGACAGGGTCTGATCAGTCAGCAAGCAGACACCCTTCACTGCTTTCTCTGTAGAATAGACTGAAGAACACAACTCACCACATGATGAAACACAGCTAGCACTCAATATTAGATTCCTTAAAGATTTTAAGGAATTGTAAGGATTTTAAAGATATTGTTAATCATTTGACACGAGAATGTACTAAAATGTCTTCCCTAGAGCTATCCTCTAAGATATATGTTGATGAGTTTTACAGAGAAGTCATTTCTTCGTTTGAGAATGGATAAGATGGCATTTGTGTGCTAAATGAAAAGTTTATTTCCTTCTCTCTCCATTTGTAGTCAAAATGCATGTACAGATTTAACTACACATAGCTTGTCTAAAGGAGTTCACCCAGAAAGGTGCTGAATTTCCTGTGGTCCTTGCTTAAGTTTGGTCAGTGAGAATTAATGATTCTCCTTGGATCAAGCCCAGAGTGTAAGGAGGATTAGCTGCAACTTTTTCCAGAAGAAAGATGATACTGATTCTTTTCCACTCTGAATGTTTGAAAGATTTACAGTAATGACACATGCCAGGCCTAAAAATCTATTCAAGTACCAGTAACTTCAGGTCTTTTTTGTGTGCTTTAAGAGTATCATGATATCAATTTCTTTTGGCAAGAAATACCTAATGGTAATCTTTTCCTGCATTCCATGAGAGTTATTAGTCAAAGTAATAGTTTATTTTTTCACCAGAAAAATAAACTATAATGCACTCAGGACTGCAGTTCACTAAACCATAATTCTGCTTTGTTTGACTTACAAAGTGCTTTATATTTTGAAAAATTGTTCTGTAATGGATGAGGGATCCGTGAAAAGTTCTACCCCACAACATTAATTTGCCAGCTCTATTGGAATTGCCACTGAATGAGACCACCAAGAGTTATCTTCCAAAACTGTACAACTGATGAAGTAGCATAATGTATGAAAGAATACACACTGAAAACAACTTTAATTGTATTGCCTAATCTTTGGTTACAATGTAAAAGCAATGCTGAGTGAAAAATAAGTCTTATATAGAAATTGTAAATCCTTCAGTGAAGGGAAATCAGTAATATGATATATAAGAAAGGGCTATAACAGGTTAATAAAATTTAAATAAATGTTAATAAAAGTTAAGTTTACAAAAGAAGGTAAATGATGTATATGTTCTGTTATATGGTATTCAAAACCTACAATGCTCTATGTTAACAATTATGTCTTAGACATGAATTTAATTCAATTTTTATAGAAGTAATGAAAGCTTTCAGGAAAAGAAAGATGTGTATGTATGGCATGTATATATCACAGAATCACAGAATCACAGAATTTTCTAGGTTGGAAGAGACCTCAAGGTCATCGAGTCCAACCTCCAACCTAACGCTAACAGCCCTCCACTAAACCATATCCCTAAGCTCTACATCTAAACGTCTTTTCAAGACTTCCAGGGATGGTGACTCCACCACTTCCCTGGGCAGCCTGTTCCAGTGCCTCACAACCCTTTCAGTGAAGAAGTTCTTCCTAACATCTAGCCTAAAACTCCCCTGGCTCAACTTAAACCCATTCCCCCTCGTCCTGTCACCAGGCACGTGGGAGAACAGGCCAACCCCCACCTCGCTACAGCCTCCCTTGAGGTACCTAAAAAGAGCGATAAGGTCGCCCCTGAGCCTCCTCTTCTCCAGGCTGAACAAGCCCAGCTCCCTCAGCCGCTCCTCGTAGGACTTGTTCTCCAGGCCCCTCACCAGCTTCGTCGCCCTTCTCTGGACCCGCTGAAGCACCTCGATGTCCTTCTTGTAGCGAGGGGCCCAAAACTGAACACAGTACTCGAGGTGCGGCCTCACCAGAGCTGAGTACAGGGTGACGATCACCTCCCTAGCCCTGCTGGTCACGCTGTTCCTGATACAAGCCAGGATGCCGTTGGCTTTCTTGGCCACCTGAGCACACTGCTGGCTCATATTCAGCCGACTGTCCACCATCACTCCCAGGTCCTTCTCTGCCTGGCAGCTTTCCAACCATTCCTCTCCCAGTCTGTAGCTCTGCTTGGGGTTATTGCGCCCCAGGTGGAGGACCCGGCACTTGGCCTTGTTGAACTTCATGCAGTTGACCTCAGCCCATCGGTGCAGCCTATCCAGATCCTCCTGCAGAGCTTTCCTACCCTCAAGCAGATCGACACACGCACCTAACTTGGTGTCATCTGCAAACTTACTGAGGGTGCACTCGATGCCCTCGTCCAGATCATCGATGAAGATATTAAAGAGGACCGGCCCCAGCACCGAGCCCTGGGGGACGCCACTAGTGACTGGCCTCCAACTGGACTTGACTCCATTCACCACGACTCTTTGGGCCCGGCTATCCAGCCAGTTTCTAACCCAACGAAGCGTGCACCAGTCCAAGCCAAGAGCAGCCAGTTTCTTGAGGAGAATGCTGTGGGAGACGGTGTCAAAAGCCTTGCTGAAGTCAAGGTAGACCACATCCACAGCCTTTCCCTCATCCACCCAGCGCGTCACTCTGTCATAGAAGGAGATCAGGTTCGTCAGGCATGACCTGCCTTTCATAAAGCCATGCTGACTGGGCCTGATCGCCTGCTTCCCCTTCAAGACATCAAAATATAACATCAAAAAGCACACATTCCAACATCATATGCATTGCTCAGAAACTTAATTGAATGCCATTTTTTCATTCTCAGGAGAATATTTTTTAATTTCTGTTCTCTTAAATAATGTGTTCCTATATTAATATATATATTTCCAAAATCTAAGGAAATAATATATATGTACATACATACATATATATATATGTGAAAATATATGTACATATATACTTATGTACATATATATTCATATATATATTAGTCATATTTATTTATATTAGTCTACATAATATAGATCCAGACATTCTGGGTCACTCTCTTTAAATGACTTTTAATACATTCATCTTTAAGGAAACTCATTGTTTCTTAGATAAAAAAGATAAGATAAGGTTTGAAACAGCAGCAGTGGAGTATTTTTTCTTTCTGAAAAAGAAGTTTATTTGCCTGGGAAAATGCTTTAAATCTTTAAAGTGGCCATGGTAAAATACAGTAGCAATACCATACTCTTTAGCATATCAATCACAAGAGAAAAGGACACAAACAATAATTAAAATAATAGGATTCTATATACTTTATCGTTATAAAGTTTTATCAACTTTATCATCATCTCTATTACATAGGAAATATTTACAATAAACCTCCACAGTGAGGAATGCTCTGATAGATTTCTTTCTTTTTAATCTGAATTACTTTTCTACCTATTTTAGTTTTTGTATACACATGAAGTTAACCTCACAACAACTGTTTTTCAGTAACTGTGCATGTACCTATATCTCTAGTTATGAAATAAAAATGTTCTTGAGAAAAAAGAAGTTTAGGAATTGCAATGAATAAACATGTTCTACTAGAAGATTTAGATCACTTCATATAACTACTATTGCCACACTTTGAAAGCATTAAGTGGTCTGTGTCCTGTTAAGACACAAGGAAATTTTCCCTTTCCCTTAGGTTTTGAAATTCCATTTTCAGTAGTACTGGAGCTATATCAAGCTTTTGACATTTTAGTTCTCAGAACTAAATTACTAATTCTCTATTACTAATTCTAATTATTACTGAATTCTAATATGTGTTACTGAATTCTAGTGCCTTTACTCTCTCTCTCTCTTTATAACTTGGTATGACATTACATAGAACAGAAAAAAAAAAAAAAAAGAAAAAAAAAAAAAAGAAAAAAAAGAATGTCCTTAGAAAGGGACTTCTAAATAACATCTTTTTGAAATTGCTCTGAGTATAAAATGTTAGATTAAGTTTCAAAAGGTGAAACTGTTGGTGAGCAGAAAACAGGTGCTGTGATCAGAGATGGGTGAACACTTACTGAATGGCTCTGCAATTCACTGTACAGATATTGTTTCTAAATAAGTGGTGTGCAAAACAAAGAGAAACACCACCTCTTTTTTCACCACCAAAGACAAACAAAATCTAAGCCCAATTATATTAAAATAATGTTATCAAATTGTGAAATAAAGCACCTGAAAGTTAGGAAATGCCAGAAAGCAGATTAAGTATGCAATATTAAATATAGCCTTCTAAATGTTTTATAATAAATATATATATATATATTTTATAGTATAAGGTACAGTTTCAGAAGTACCTGGATGTCTTACAAACCAGACTTTTCATGGCTTTTTTTTACTTTTAAATTTACTTTTAATTTTACTTTTAAATTGGTAGCCTAAACCATTATTGGTAAAGATTGCATCAACAATATTTACTTAAAGTCTTTACAGTGTTTTTTTCAGTAACACTATATTATTATATTAGTCTTACAGTCTTACTGGATAGTAAGGCCACCCAGGACACAAAATTCACATAAGGTCATGCAAAGCCAGTTCTCACCCATATGGGGACACTTTTCTTTGTGACATTTTAATCCTTCACAAAACAATACACTCATTATCCTAATTATCATATTACTACAAATGTAAAAATAAAAAACTCTTCTTCACTAGCTGAAAGTATGGTACACCATGAAACTTGTACCATATTACCAGCATCAATTTCATACAGCGAATTCCTAGCTTAATTCCAAATGTTACCTGATTTATGTGATTCTCACCAAAAACAAAACAGAACAAAACAACAACAACAACAAAACAGCATTTTTTATGTTGAATAAAGCAGCAGTAGTATGCAGGTGTTTGTTTGTTTTTCTTTGTTTGTTTCATTTGTTTGTTTAACTGTAAAGCTGTACCAATGCCAGCCATTTTATGATAATGTGAGTTCCATGGCCAAAAGATTTCAAATTCAGTTATGATTTTTTTAACTATTACTCATATATATATGTAATATATGTATGCTCATGAAGAGGACTGACTTGTCTGCTGTTTAACAGTGGATTAAAACTGTCACTGCTTGAGCTGTTCTGAACATAAGTGTTTTGATTTTCCTAGATCACAGTAATGTGTTATGGCAATGTGCTCAGAATTAAACATAGAAATCTGAGTCTGCTTTCCAGCAGTGTTAAGAGAATTTAAGATATATACCTTAATTGCTCGTTATTTTGAAAATATTGTTGTTATTCACAATTATTGAGCACAGCTTGAGATACCTTCTGCTCTGCAAGTCTGGATACCACTGTGGATCCAGGCTGAAGGCTTCGATAAACTGTTCAAAGAGGTGGAGGATTCAGGTATTTTGCTTCACAATATGAAACAAACCATCTGATATTTGTCTGTCCCTAGTTAAAATTCTGTTCAGTCACTTTTCTTTCAACCTCTCATCTCAGCTGCTTGAGTACGCTTGGCAGGAACTGTGACAAAGAAACACTGACAAAATTTCAATAAAATATGACTAAATCATAAAAGAGATGAAAGAATGAAGTTGTACCTTGTGAAGCACATATTTGAATGTAAAAGGAACAAGTTTGCTTCTTGTATCACTCAAATTGTTTTAAAATATATCCAGACATGATCACCTATGGAGAAAACAAACAAACAAACAAACAAAAAAAAAACATTGAAAGAAAGCTGCATCTGAAAACTTTGCTTCAGGTGTTTATCAACATTAGCTTTTCTGAATAGCTTCTTTGACAATGGCATCACTTAGATTTTTCTGATCACTTTCTTTATTAAAACAGGTAAGCATTTGTTTTTTAGTGTTGTTGTTTATTTTGTTCTGTTTTGTTTTGTTTTTCCCTGACACTTGTAAAAAGAAGGCACTCAGCAGTCCTGGAGACTTATTGGAAACAACCTCTATATCCCATATTCTGAAGTGAAAAAATTAGAGGTGGATAAACCTTTCCTTGGATATATCCATTTCAATGCAACAAACTTTGCTTCAGTGTGGTTCTTATTCTGCTGTGCCAGGATTTTTTCTTGATATGTCATCTTCTCAACACTTTTAGCCAAATATTTACAAAGCCTAATGTACTATTTTGTTATTTAAGTCATGTTGTATCCTTTGTCAGTTCCATCCTTCTAGAAGGTTTAGCCAGACTCAATCTCAAACAGAATGAATCAGGTCTTGGAATATATGTATATATAGAATAGACAAAAATTCACCTAAGCACTGCAGGTGAATGAATTAATCTAATGTAGGTTCCCCACAGTGCCTATAGGAGTAATTGTCACCAGGTGTAATGGTCAAATTGTGCATAGGATGATTTTGTCTCTCCTTTTCCTTTATGGCTCCCATTCTCAGCCTACCACTCACAGACAGGTCAAGTAGAAAGTCACTTATCTTCTGGAACCTAGTGTTTTCCAGGTACTCAGCCACCATATTTTTTGCATTTGCAGACATTTTATTTTTAAAACTGTACAAGCATGATGCCTCTTCTGAATCTAACCCCATCTTCAAATCACACACATTCAGTTCAAAAACAAAGACTGATATGTATCTACACTGTCCTGATACAAATCTAGGGAAAAAGTTGAAGTCTGTGAAAAAGTGTACATGAGTTACCATAATATATTGTCTCTAACTTATCTTAACCGTGTGACTAGACACTTTTTGGGTTAGACAACATAATCTAAAAATTGTCTTGAATTTTGTAGGTTTCAGCTACCATTTGTCTGCTTGATCCATCAGTAACAGAGGTGAGAATAATACAAGCTGAGGTGAACATTTGAAGCAAATAATATTTCTGGTCAAAAAAAAAAAAAAAAAAAATGGTGGTATGTAAAATTGACATTGAATTATGTCTTGTTTCATGTATATTCTGTCTCTTCTAGATTTCTAGATTCCTTACTCCCATGTTCTTTTTTTTTTTTTTTTTTTCAAAGGATAAAGGATAAACGTACATGATTCTACACTATTATACTTTGAAAATAACAAAATAACAGCAAGTAATGCCAATAGGAAAGAAACAGATATACTACAGATTTGTAGAATTTAACCAGGTCTTTTTGTGTCATTCCTTCTATGGAGAATGAACTTCCAGTTGAACCAAAACTATTCTTTATTAACAGGAATGCTGTGTATATTGTTCATCACCCCCTTGGATACTATAAATCAATGCTTAATATAGTTTATGCTTTTTAGCAAGATCTTGTTCAAAAAAGTAGCAAATGGTTTGTCATACATGAGTGGTTTAAGAAACTTCCAGGGACACTCTGGTGGCAGGTACACAATCCATACCTGTATTGTTTGTGTATCATTGCAAAGATGACCCACTTTTTCAAGACTTTGATCAGCGTCTGTCAACCTCCAAGTTCTCAGAGGCATTTTATTTTAAAACATTACTGTATTATATCAAAATCCATTATTATATTATGTTATTTTACATTATGCCAAGAGCTGATAGGATGTCAACAGATGGAATAGCATAGTGACAACTCAGAAGTCAAAATAAAAAGGCTGATTTAGACCATAATTTTTTTACAAAATTATTTTATATGAATCTTTATGGTCTGCAATCTGAGGACATAAAAAATAATAATAATAAAAAAAATCTCTCTTTTTGCAAATATGAAAATATGAAATATTTTGTAAATATGAACAATAGCATATCTTTACATCTCACATGGTGAACTGGGGCAGAGAGGACAACATTCTAATAAGCATCAATGAAATTACAAGTCAGCATAAACCCGTCTCGAACCAGTGGTATAGACTCACTATAGACAATTTACTTTAACAGGAAAATGCTGATACATTGCAATAAAAGTTTGCTAATAAAGCAAAGTCAGCTTTCCTGAATTAAATTTTCCTGTTCCTAAATTAAACTTCCCAAACTGGAAGCTACCTAGTAACATCTAGCAGTGATGGCTAGATCACCAGGAGGCCTCAAATAATTCAGTTGCAGTAGAAAAAATAAATGGTCAAACTCCATAAAAATAGAAAAGAGATACCAAGAGAGATACCAAAGAGAAATGACAATTTTCAGATCACTTTAGACACCATAATTGGAGTTGAATGCAGAAATAAACACATAATAGAAATAAACATATAATTATTTTCTGTTCTCTACAGATAATTGAAGGTACATCCAAAGTAACCAACCTTGTAATGCTTTAAGAATAAAGACAGCTATTTTCTGATCATATCCTCTTAGTATACCAATTTATTTTTTTTTTCACTGAAGTTACGTAAGAGGAAATCATAATTAGATGAAATAGTAGTGCTAAGAAACTGTAGTACAAAGCAACAGAAGGAACGTCAAGTAAGCAAGATCCACAAGATGACATTCAGTCTCTGAGTTTCCTGGTGCTTGAAAATATTTTCTTCATGACAAGTTGCTTTGGTCCTTTTTCATTCTTCATAGCCTTAGGAAACAAAAAATAAACAAAAACTCCAGTTTTATATAGACAAGAAGCCAAGTAAGTAAGATTTGATAGCTTTCCCTAATGTGTCAGTAAAATTGTTGTCAAAAGTGAAATTTGCACAGGCAGATTCTTATACCTCAGTGTATGTCTTCTTAGTCATATTAACATGGAAACATAAAAGTTCATAAAGCAACACATAGTCCTTTAGAAATAAAATCCACATGAGAAAGTTAAATCCTGAGGCACTTTTTTTAACAAAGCCTTTATCTGACAGTCTCCCATAGAAATCAAAGGAAATATGCTGGAGTAGAGCATTTAGAATTTACTTAAGTGTGAGCTAATCTGAATACACTGATATTACAGGTTAACTGTAGGTTATTACATAACCTACAGTAATATTTTATGGTCTGTATTTTTTCACTTGAAATGCATGTAAACATCTGTATCTTTTGCATACTATCTATTGGAAGAGATATTTCTAATGCTGCAACCTACAAATTATATTATGTTACTGGAGCTAATTATAAACAAAAGTAGATTCAAAGCAAGTAATATTTTTTAAATCAACTTTTGATTTGGGGTTCCCCTGGACATAGGTGGTGGTTTGTCTCCATACTTAGCCAGACAGAAAAGGGAAAATTCCTGACACATTTTAACTGGGGGTGTATCCCAGGAGTGTGGAGTGGCTTGTGTATGATTACAGCTAACCTTCCTGATTAAGTTTTGTCCTTCTGTCCTCCTTCTCCTGGCTCCTCCTACACTTCCAGTATGGTGAAGGTCTTGAATGTAGAACAGGGAAGAAAGAAGCTGTACATCATATATTGCCTATCACTCAGAAATTTTCTATAACCACAGGTGTTGCAAACAGAATCCACAACTGATCCCAGCAAAAATATATGCCAGAGCTTCTCTCACAAAGCCCACATATGATGTCCTCATGCAAGCATACTGTGTAGAGCCTACAGTGAATGAACGCAGCTTTTTCGTGTGGCTAGACCTCATTACTTTTTTTTTTTTTTTTTTTTTTTTTTTTTTTCTCTCCGTAAGACTAAGAAATGCTAAAGAGTCAACAAGTATTTTAAAGTTTGGTTTGGTCCATGTCAAACCATGCATCTTTCTGGATTCTAACCATACACACTGGTAGAAGACTTATCAGAAGTTTCTGCTTTTGATTTCTTGCAGTTTGTTTTTTACATATTGATATTTTTTCAGATGAAGCATTTCTTCCTTAGCCATGTAGTTTACAAGAAGAAGTGGAAGAAAAGTAGGCTTTGAGGGAGAGAAAAAAAAGTCTACTCAGCTAATTATAGGTCACCTGGATGTGTTAAAATACCCCCATGTTAAAAAAGTAGACTCCAAGTGTTTTTATTAGTCAGTCATATATGCAACAGCAGGTATGATTTAAAATCTCTAGGCTCTTTATTGTCTTGAGTAAGTAATATAAGCTTTGCTTTATCTGAGGAAACTTGACTTTGAAGTAGATATTGATGCCTGTCTCTGTAATAGTAGAAGATACCTAGAACCCTTTGGGCTGCCTTACTATGGAAAAGGAAATGGACTCTCAATGTTTCATAGTTACTGCACACTTGGAATAGGGTAGGTACTGAAAAGAATCATGGAGGTTTGGATTTCTACCCTTCACCTGGTGGCACTTCAGTGTCTCACTGAGACACTTGCACTTAGAAAAGACAGAGAATTGGGAAGAAACAAGGATGACCTCTGGCCATTTGCAAAGGGCCATAATCCACCAAGCCTGGAGGTGTCATCTGATGTTATCAATATCCTAGCCTACTTTAAGTAAATGATACTTGGAAGATTACTCTGATGATTCTACTGAAAATTTATGTTTGTGTTTTGATGTATAAAATACATTCACTTACATGTACACTAACTGTAAATGCTGTAGAGATGTGTACTGCTAACTTACCTTCTAAATATCCTAAGAAAATACATTCTATATTTTTTAGGTAGAGAAGAGTCCTGAACATCAGTGTAGGTTACAGTATTTCTGGATGTAAATTTAGGGTCCACTGTAAAATGTTGGGTTTAGTTTGGGAGAGCAACTGAAAAGTCAGAAATAAGTTAGAAGAAATTTGGGTGTAACAGTTCCTGGATAATCATGGCACAACAATAGTAACAGTTATTTAAAGGGCTAAAATAGACTATAAAATCACCTCTACTTTTTCTCATTTACACCAGAGTTCCCCTAACTTTACTAATCTGGTCAGTTTAGTAGTGATTCTACTTAGTTAAAGTTTTTGTCTCTTAAAAAAATAACAAGAACAATTACAAATTGGATGTTATTGACTTTTTAAAACTATTGGATGAAGCATACTAAAAAACAAACAAACAAACAAAACAAACAAACAAAAAAAAACATTATATTTCATTCTCTTTTATACACATTCACTTAAAAGGAAACTTGGTTTTTAGATTACAGTTATGCTATATATACATACATCTTTATTGTAATGTCAAAAGATAGAAAATCTTATTATTCAAAGATTTTCTATTGCCCATTATTCTGTTAGAAATATCTTTTTATTCAGTGCAAATGTTTACAGATTAATATTAAGAAACATATGTACTTATATTGTTGAATGTGTATTAAAATTATAATTTGTTAAAAATTGCAATTTAAAATTATAAATATAGAAAAAAATCCTGAGAATCTGTACATTAAATGTGTATGTGTATATATATATATCTTAATTATACATTTCTCTGTAATCCTGAAGGCCTCCTAACATGAATTCAATTTCTCAGTGATTACTTATACTATTATTTCTTTAGAGAGGAAAAAATAAAGAAAAAAATACAAAATTAGTTGCACTTCATACAGATGAAGTAAATTTAAAAAACAGGATGGCCACAAACTTTGAAAGAGTAAGTTTACTTGACTGTTCCATATATATAAATGTAACATACAACCAAAGCATTTGTCCAATACTTTCCACAAGAAAGAGCAAGAAGAGAATTAGCAAAGTAGCAATTACTTTTGATCAGCAGCTTGGACAGCATAGTTTTTATTGGAATTAGAGAAATAGGCCCTTGGAATGTGGCTTTTACTCTGTTCTGTCTTATCTTCATATAGCAAAAAAAAAGCATGAACAAAGCTGTTCAAATTAAAAGAATGTACATTGAAAAATTTGCATCATCCTAGTGATTTGGGATTGATGTCTTATACCTTTTAATAGCACAGCTTGATTACTCAGTCCTCTTTGGGTCTCTTGCCAGTCATCAGGCTTTTCCAGCTGCAGACTGTAGTCATTTACAGACTTTTACAGACACTGAAGAGGTCTGTCTGAAGGATAAGAAAACACAAATTAGCCTTTGCAGATTGGCCTCAGTCAATGCTGGCTTTGTGCTACAATATCCTCATTCAAACAGTTGGATAGATCACTTTAGACATGTTGTGTCAAAGAATTATACAGAAAAATGAGCAGAAAGATGGTTTTTCTTTGTGTGTTATTGTGGTTTTGAGGACTTCTGAACATCTTTGAAATGTAACATTATATGTATATGTTGCAAAAGGGAGAGGATAGCCAAGTGGATAATTTTAGGTTAAACATTTTGCAAAGAAATTACAAAAGACCATTCATCTCTTCATTAGTTGCCAAAGCAAAAAGGGAAAGGCCCCTTCTTAGTGTATTTCTCTTCTTAAGTGAAAGGAGGTGTACAGTAGATGATAGGTTTCCATTACACAGTGTGTTTTATGGGGAAATCACAAAATCTTTGCCTTCATTTTCTGAATTTTTAAATAATAATAATGTGCGTTTTTTTGTTTTGTTTTGTTATGTTTTTCCTTAAAGGTGGAAAATATTTTCATATCTGCAATATCTAAGCACAGGTAGTAAGAATTAATTCAAATTTTGCTTTGTTTTTAATTCACAGAATTATTTAATTCTCTCATTCAACACAAGAATTTACAATCTGAAACCCATTCTATATTAGTTGTATATATAATTTGAAGAAGCCAAAGGGCTATATCTGTCTGATTAGCCATTAAAATGTGAACTTTACCTTCTACATGGTCTGTAAAGTAAACATGTTTCACTGAGTACAGTACATTTGCATTCAACATAGCTTGAGAATTTCACTATTTTTCATGGGAAACTTGTCCAAAAATGTAGAATTCATTGTCTAAATAATTCATTACAACCTATTTACTCGGCTTTATTATTAATAATTTTTTCTTTGAAATAGTTGAAAATTTTATGGATTTTAAATTAGAATCTGAAATTTTTAGAAGTGACTGCATTTCTGTTCATATTTGACAGTGTTGATACTGCCTTTTTCTGGTGGAATCAAAGAAATTATTTTTTTCTCTAAAAGTAGTGACAATAATAACAACCCCCCAAAGCATTTGCTTTTCTATATTACTAGTCCGAATGTTCAAGATATCTTGCAGACTGGATCTGGCAATCATTTTTGTTTTCTTTGAGCCATTTCCCTCTTCCTGTCTCATAATGAAAGGGGAACACTGGAGGGAGGGGTTTTAATTTGCACATGGACTGGTTCATTTTATCCATAATGTGCTATGTCAGTCAAGATAGTTCCTAGAAAACACTGCAAACATATTCTTACATCTACTTAATTAGCGTTAAAGCACGTTGAGTTAATGGAGTGTAATCAAGCCAAATCATAGAATCATAGAATTATTAAGGTTGGAAAAGACCTCCAAGACCATCTGGTCCAACCATCCCCTTACCACCAATATCACCCGTTAGACCATATCCCTAAGCACCACATCCAACCATTCCTTAAACACCCACAGGGACAATGACTCCACCACCTTCCTGGGCAACTCGTTCCAATGACTAACTACTCTTTCTGAGAAGAAATGTCTCCTAATTTCCAACCTAAGCCTCTCCTAGTGCAATTTGATGCCATACCCTCTAGTCTTATTGCTGGTTACCTGTGAGAAGAGGCTGACCCCCAGCTACCCACAACTTCCTTTCAGGTAGTTGTAGAGAGCAATAAGGTCATCCCTGAGCTGCTTCTTCTCCAGACTGAACAGCCCCAGTTCCCTCATCTGCTCCTCATAAGACTTCTGTTCAGCAGCTTTGTAGCCCTTCTCTGGACATGCTTCAGGGCCTTGATGTCCTTCGTGTAGTAAGGAGCCCAAAGCTGAACACAGTACTCAAGGTACGTCCTCACCAGAGCCGAGTACAGGTGAACAATCACCTCCCTGGTCCTGCTGGCTATACTATTCCTGATACAAGCCATGATGCCATTGACCTTCTTGGCCACCTGGCCACACTGCCATCTCATGTTCTGGTGAGCATCAACTAGCATTCCCGGATCCCTTTCCTCTGCACAGTTTTCCAGCCACTCTGCCCCAAACCTGCAGAGCTGCATGGGATTGTTGTGACCAAAGCAAAGGAGGAAACTTAGCCATGTTGAACCTCATCCCATTGGCCTTTGCCCATCAATCCAACCTTCCCAGGTCACTCTGCAGGGCCTTCCTACCCTCCAGCAGATCAACACTTCCCCACAAATTGGTGTGCTCTGATATCCCATCTGATATGTTTTTTGTTTGTTTGTTTTAGGGATATTTCTCTCAGTTGGGACATAATTACAGGCATGGCCCAGATCATGCTTGTTTTGTCCAACTCATGACTTTACATATGAAAATCATACATCTACCTGGAACAGGACTTGGCAAAAACATTTTTGTCATATGTGGTTTTATGTTGGGATATAGTTTAGTGGGTGACATTGGTAGTAGGGTGGTGGTTGGACCAGATGATCCTGAAGGTGTTTTCCAACCTTAAGGAATCTGTAATTCAGTGTTCTGATAGAGAGTCAGACCTGAATTTATCATTCCATAAAACACCTACTACTATTCTGACACATTGTCTTAATACTCCAGTATAAAAACAAGATAAAAGACATCATAATTACAAATACTCAGCCTTTTCCTATTACTAACGCATCTCTTTTATTTGTTTTGAAAATCCAGTAGTATTAGTACTGGAAAACTTTAGAATTATTTCTCCATGGATCAAAAATGCCTCTTCTCTAGAAAATTTTCATTTGTTCACCTGTATCATGAAGAGAAATTCCATAATTTTGCAGATCAAAGTACTGTTGATTTATTGAATGGTTTACTGGCATCAGAGGTCAGAATTCACTGTCAAATGAAGAGGGTGGGAATATTAATAAATAGAAAATATGAAAGCAGAAGATAAAGTGGCAATACTAAAGACAGATTTAATATTCCTATAAGCTGCAGCATGTGACCATTATGAAAATGAATGTGAAAGCAAATCATATGCTGCTTTGTTAAGTCTTTTCTTTCAGGGACTTCACATTTTTAGGTACTAATTGTGTAATCAGATGTGCAACTTTAATATACGTAGATATAAGTAAATCTGTAATGACTTTTTTAAAGTATATTTAAATATAAATCTATGTATTTTTCTGAGTGTTAGCATTACTCCATTTGTTAATTTTAAGGCAAAGTCATAGTTTCTACAAAATGTGGGTTGAGTAAGTAAGCAACTTACAGTGAAAAATTTTCAATATATACAGTAATTACATAAAAGAAAGAAAGAAAAGCAGTAGACACAAACTGATCATCTAAAAGGAAAATTCTGGACATGGTTGAGGGATTTTGGTGCTTCTTCCAGTGTTTTAACATTTATGTTGGATTGAACTGGACTCTCACTAATATGTAAATACACTTTCTAATATGTAAAAACACTTTCTAAGCTTTATGTATCCAAAAATGTAAAATTACAGTATGTCTGTGGTATCAGATATATAAGCAACTGAAGGTAATATTTGTAGTCATTCAAAAACAGACAATAAAAAAGTCCTAACTTCTTATTCTGAATGTACTTTAACATTTAGATCCTATTTTTACCTGTCCTTCCATTGTTGAGCATTTTGTACCAGAAATAAGATACACTAGCAAGGACAAAACAAAGCACCCATAATATATCCACAAATGAGAAGTAATTTATATTTTTTCTCTCAAATGCATTGTTCAAATGCATAATGTTCTTCTGTTAGAAATTCTCCTTCAATAAGAAACAAGTAATACTGAATATTATAAAACAACCTGTTTTGCACTAGACATTCTTATGAAATTATTTTCTTCAGAATTTTTTATTCAGTCTGTCAAACTATAATAGAACACTCAGAATTACTTTTGTTCAGGAAAGTACACAATTTCTGAAAAAATAATTTAACAATTAGATACGGTGGATACTGAAAAATGTCGGCGAAGATAATTGATACAACAATAATAAATTTAAACTATTCTACTTGAGTGGGTTTCATACTGTAAGATATATATTCAAATACCTGAATAACAATTTGAAATTTCCCCTATAGATTTTTACGTACTGCCAGACTCTTTCATACAAGTTTTTGGTATATTGGAAACATCAAGAGGTGGCTCTGATGATATATTCTCTATTAAAGTATTCATTTTCAATTAGATTTATTTTTATTTCCTTTGATATTTCACTTCTGTAGCATTTTTATACATTATTATCTTCAAAATTCTAAATAATAAGGAAAATAGAAAATACAATAAGGGGATAGAAAAGAGAATAAGGAAAATAGAAAATATTGCTTCAGAAAATGCTACAAAATCTTTCAACAATTTTTATTTAAATTCCTTGAAAACTTAAGCCATTTCTTCAACTAGATACAATTTTTGTACTGGTACTGTAAACTGCTGTTGTAATTAAGTTATCTCCTACAGGTTTTAGAAAAAAGATTAAAGTAAGACTAGGTTAGGAATGAAAATTTCTGCCTTATTAATGTGTTTTAGGCGGGTTCTATAGAAAACAGTGGTTTCTGTTGATATTTGCATAACATATGTTGTAGCTTGCTAAGCAAGTTACATGAAACTCACTCTGAAAGTAATTAGAAAAATAGTTTTCAGTAAATAAAAGTCCCAAATCAACAATTTGCTTCTTTGCCTTAAAAATAAATTCATTAATATACTTAACACCTGAAAGGTCAGAAAGATACTGATAGGCAGTGGACTGACAAAGAGAAGTGGGAATAATTTTCATTATTCCTGATGTTCCTTTCACTACTCTTTATGTACAGAAGAAATGTAACATACCAGGAACAGCTGACTAATACAGCTGTTCACAACTTTCTGGGCAAGTCACACCTCTGGAACCAAAGATCTACTTAAAGTTCCACTTTAAGTTCCATTTAAATTTCCTGATTTTCAAGATGGCCTAGACCTTTCTTATCTGAGATCACTAGACAGCAATCTCTCTTAGGATGAAAATCCTCCAAGCACTTTTGCCTCCAGAAGCATTCAGATGAGCCTGGAACCCCCATCTAAAACATTCTTGTGATCTAGAAATAGACAGAGTGTTGACCCAACTTTTTGCATGTGCTAATTTTAGTTTATTGAATGAGACCCAGGAAGCCCTAGGTGTAGTGCATTTATATGGCAATGTTTTGGTAGCAGGGGGCCATAGGTGTGGCTTCTGTGAGAAGAATCTAGAAGCTGCCCCATGTTAGATAACAGCCCTGCTGCTGGCCAGAGCTGAGTCAATAAGCAATGTTGTTTGCACCGCTGTAAGAGCATATTTAAGAAACGGGGAAAAAAATGCTGCTACACAACAGCTGGGAGAGAGAGAGGAGTGAGAAACAGCCTTGCAGACACCAAGGTCAGTGAAGAAGGAGGAGGAGAGGTGCTCTAGGCACTGGAGCAGGAGTTCCCTGAGGCCTGTGGTGAGGACCATGGTGAAGCAGGCTGTCCCCCTACAGCCCATGGAGTACCACAGTGGAGTAGGGTTCCACGCTGCAGTCTGTGGAGGAGACCACGGTGGAACAGGTGGACCTGTACTAAAGAAGGCTGCAGCCTGTGGAGGACCCCTGCCAGAGCAGATTCCAGGCTGGACCTGTACCCCGAGGAGATGAGACCATGCAGGGGGTCTGAGGAGAGCTGCTGCCCATGGGGGATCCAGGTTGGAACAGTTTGTTCCTGACGGATGGACTCCATGGTACGGACCCATATCTGGAGCAGCTCTTGAAGAGCTGCTGCCTGTGGGACACCCCCATAGGAAGGATGTCATCCCGTGGGAGGGACCCCAGGTTGGAGCAGGAGAAGAGAGTGACTGAGAAGAAGTGGTGGATATGAAGTGCTGTAGACTGACCGCAACCCCCATTCCCATTCCCCTGTGCTGCTCAGTGGGAGGAGGTGGAAGAGGGTGGATGGGGGAAAGGCGTTTTCAGTTTCTTTCCTTTGTTTCTCAATTCTCTATCTTGCCAGTAATAGGCAATAAATCTTACTGTCTCCCTACTCTGAGTCTCTTTTGCCCGTCATGATAATTGCTGAGTGATCTCCCCATCCTTATCTCCACCCTTGAGCCCTTTGCATCATATTTTCTCCCCCTTCCCCTTTGAGGAGGGTGAGTGAGAGAGTGGCTGTGGTGGAACTTGGCTGCCCACCACACTAGGTTAATGATATAATAAAGAGGATATGCAGACATCGAGATGTATATGGGCCAGAACCCAAGGTTATGTAAACAGTAACTTTCTAGTAGGGTGACTGTTCTTTAATTTGATGAGCTTTAAGTGGACCTCTTGGATGGTTAAGTAGCCTCACAAAATGCAGCTAAAGAATGAAGATTTCCTTAGCCCTGGGAATTACCACTCTCCTTTTAATACAAAAACATGTAGGATCTGACATATGCCATGGCCATCTGCCATGGCCCAAGACACCTGCCACTAGATCAGGTTGCCCAAGCCCCATCCAACCTGGCCTTAAAAGATAAATTGTCCTGTCATTACACTCTCTGGCAAAGATTCCCTCCCTAGCTCTCCTGCAGGCACCATTTATCACGTGTTCCTAGAATACTTTCGGTATCACAACCTGTGTACTTGATAATTGTTTTCTCCACACATAATACACAATCAAAACATAGCTTAGGTGGAAAACTCTATACATTTTTCATTTTGCCTTTTCATTTGGCTAGTTCATGGACAATTAGAAACATTTATTTTTAAATGCAAAAGGGCAAAACAGATTAATAAAATTATTCTTTCAGGATTTAGTCTATTGTACTAAGTATGCATATTCAGAGGTAATATTTGATTGTTTCCTGAGCTTAAAAATGTAGTTCTGGTGTAATACTTCCAATATAAAATTTAATTTTAAAATTAACTTCAAATCACAAGTTAATGTTGATATTAAGGAGTACTTTTGAAAATCAGAAATAATAAAATAAGATTACTACATACAATTACATATGATATTGAATCAATTAAATGCTTGATACAGCTGAGAAAGAACTTCCCTTTTATGTACCTATGAAAGAGCTTCCCTTATACCCTTATAACACTAAAATTCCTCAGCTGTAATTATTAAGAAAACAAGGATTAAAAAAACAAAAACAAACAAACAAACAAAAAACAGACAAATAAATGATCTTAGACTTCCCGTGATATTTAAGAATTTCCAAACACTTCTTAAAACATTAGAATTGATAAAATCCATGATGTTTTCAGGACATCTTTTTTTTCTTATGGTAAGTATATAAATATTCAAAATATAATACAAATGAAAAAAAAAAAAAAAAAAGATTGGATTATTTGAGCAGTATACATTTACATCCTAGGTAAGTATCATTCTTTAAGTGGATCATTAGCTTTCGATATGAGTAAAGTTGAAGAACGTATTTATAGATATCCATATACTGAGAGCTTTATCAGGGAAGCTATGATGATAAACCATTTTAAAAAATGAAAAAAAAAAAAAACTTACTAAATTAAACATGCTTCAAATTATGTATAAATTTTGATGTTAGGCTGAACATGGATTAATTATCTTGCTAAGTACTATATAACACCCTAAACATCATTGACATGAAAATGTACACAAATTTAACAGTAATAGCATCTGCAGGATTTTTTCAAACAGACTTTAGAGAGTGCATACCAAAAAAATTTTAGGTCACATATTGCTTTCGACATTTAAAAAAAATACAGTCAAGATTCAGCATTTGCTTTCTCATTCAGAGACTCAAACACTGAGATTCTTTCAGGATTGGATCAATACATATTTCTAATATTTCTTTCTAGACTATCTGCATATTTTTACTAGATGAAAATAGCAATTTCTTCAGTTTCTGCAAAAGTATAAACTGGTAAATACTCAGTAATGAAAATAATTTGGAAAACAGAATCTTTTTCAGTGAAATACAGTGAGGTAATAATATTTTGGGAGAAAAAAATAAATAAATAAATAAATAAATGAATAAATAAATACTTTTTCTTTCCAAGTACCACGACTTCACTCTACACATTTTTAAGTGAGCTTTATAAAAATAACCTTTTGTTTTAGTAACACTGATGTTCAGTGTGGCAATATGTGCACATGCAGTCCAGAATGCACAACTAGGAATTTGAACAGATGTCTGAGCACCAAATACTCAAACAGTCCACTCAAAACTCTTTGCATCTATTGACACAACATGACAGATGAATTATCATTAATAGCTTTCAGACAACACATAAGCTGAAAAATGGAGAATCCACTGAATCATTGTAAATAGAGTTGTTAAAAATCCAAATATAACTTATAAATAAATAAAATAATTAAAAAGGAACTATTGGTTGATCAAATATAGTAAAATAATTTTTCAAATCCCCTTCTAATGATGCAGATAACATTCAAATTCTGCTCCATATTCTTTTGCTATTTGAAATAACTATAAAAGAAGGAAATGGATGCAGATGACAGGAATAAAACATTGAATTAAGAAAAAAATTAAGTTCTCAAAAGCTGATTAATAAAGATGGCGGAAAGTGTTAAGGAAGGTAACCTGAAAGCTAGAATTACCTAAATTTAAACCCATAAGTTCCATTCAGAAGGACAATCCAAGACTCAATAGCTTTTTTTCTCAGACTTAGTGATTACCACATCTCAAAAATGGACTGGTTTATCAGTCCTATGGGATGACAGGCATTGCATTTTTATGCACCAGATAACACAGTTCAGTTCCATGAAGCTCATGGAGCTGCTGTGCTGAGGGTGCTAACTCTTGGTATAAAGAAATAGTATGACTTTGCTTGCTTTTGGTCATTCACATTCTTGTAGAACAAATGACTTTCCAATTATAGAAGACATCACATATTAAGGCAAATATGAAGGACCTCTAGAAAACATTTTTTGAAAAAAAAAAAATGACTATCAGGAAAATTCAAAGAAAATTGGATTGCTTTATTCAAAACTAATCTCTTTGACTCAGAAATAGTTTTACAACTCACAAAAAGACAGGCACTGCACTAAAAGAACTGATAACTTCACTCACACCTAGAAGTGATGTTTTACTTCATTAAAACATAGTACAAAAGGCACATCCATGCAGATCAGAGTACTTGATCTTTGGAAGCAAACAGCCTGGTTAGTCTTCTCACAAGAATTAGATCATGTTTCCATCCATATCAAAATTAATGACTGATAAAGAAAACAAAGAGTGATATTTGTTAAAGTTGGTGGAATTGGTGGTAGATGTTATTGCCTGGTTGTATAAGCTCTAAACACAGAATGAAAACAGCCCAAGTCTCAGATGAGCTTGAATTTTGTATTAGTATGAACTATTTATCCATATTCTCACTTACCCATGGTAAATAAAATGAAGTAAACACAAGCATATTACCGTTGCTATTTTTTTTTTTTTTACTGGGTAGTCATGCTCCAAACACTTCCATGCCCTGGGTAGGGCATTTGTAAACATCCTTTCTTTATAAGATGGGAATCCTCATGTTATTAGGTAAGATCAGATCATGTCTTTTCTTCCACTGTGTCTCTGTTGGTATATTGTCTCAGCTTGAGAATTCCTTAAGGAATTTTGAGCAAGAGGATAATGAATGAATTAGGTGTGACTCCTCCTTCACAGATATTAGTCATAACCTAAAAATGAACATTCTCCTGTTTCATTTTAGATCATAGAGTATTTCCACTGAAAAAGAAGCACAAAAAATATGCAGTTTTGTTGGAGTGAAAATGATCTTTGAAAGCATACAGGATTTCCATAAAGTTTTCAAACGTGAGTTCTTGGGCTGAAAGGAAGAGATATTAAAATGCTTATTTGCCTCTAAAAAAATCAAATCTCAGCATATTCAAAAGTTTTAATAATATATTGCTCTGTGATACAGACAGAAAAGAGAAGCACTATAAGTGGATCACTCAAGCTTGCTTCATAATATTACGAACATCATAGTCCCTTCCAAATGTCTTGAGATTGTAAGAGCCAGGAAGAACCAAGTGACATCTCTACAACAGATGAAACATCTTTTTGGATGTTTCCAGTTCCCTTTCAGATCATGCTCAGCTCCAAACCCTTTTCCTTCAGCATTAAAATCCTGGAGCTACTTCACTCAAGCTCCTATAGAGTGGTGGGGTAGACATGCTCTCTTAGGAGCTCATCAGGGAGGAACTATTTTTGCACAACCAAATCGAATGCAAAAAGTATTCAAAACAGAGATGCCTTCAGCACTGACTGACAAGAGGGAAAGTATTCCATTCCCCTGAGAATGGAGAATCTGAACAGTTGCCTTCTTAGGAAGAGCAAGAATGCTTTTAGTTGTACAACGCGCTCGATGCTTGTCCCTGCTGGGAAGATAGCTACTAAATCCCCATAACATCAAAAGTATTATTAGCTCCATGTATGTGTCTGTATATTATTAGCTCCATGTATGTGTCTGTATTATTGAGCATGCTTGTCTGCATGTATAAGAAAATGAAATAACGTCAATTCCCTACAAAGAACTTTAAACAGGGGATAATTACAGCCAACCCTAATAGAAGCTTTTTTTTTTTTTTTTTTTTTTTTTAAATAAACTCCACATCTAGATTAAAAAGTTCACTAGTATTGATAATACCACAAATTAAAAGCAAGTTATAAAAATTTAGCGGTTAAGTTACATTTTCTTGGATAGTTTCTGGACCACAGAAAGACCCCCTGCAAAGAGAGAAATATCCAGACCTCAGACCTCCCATGTGACAGCCTACTTCAGAAGGCAGCAAAGTCAGGCTCCCTTTTTCTCTGTGTCCTAAATGAATATTGGATTTTCATCTATGCGGTGACATTTTTTTTTTAATTTATGTGATGTAAGGAAATGCAGATTACTGTGATTTTTCTATATTTCAGAGGAGATTTGGAAAACGAGGTGATTTTCAGAAGCAAAAGTCCTTACTCTTGTAACCTTGAACAAACATTTTAACTTTTAATGTAAAGCTTGTGAAAGGGAAAAAAATGAAGTAAATATTTAAAATACAGTTTTTAAAATAAAACTTAGAGAATATTCCTTCATTTTCTTTTACCTGTGTAATTTCTAATAGTGGAAAAAGTAACTTTTTCAATAATCTTTTCAATAGTATTTAATCAGGAATTTTAGCCCTAATTCTCCTGGAGCTGACTGAGAACATATATACATCTAGCTGATTGTAGTCCCTACTGCAAAATTTTAGGCTGGGTCTTTTTGGTGTTTGTTGTTGCTGTTATTGTTTTGTTTGTTTGTTTGTTTTGTTTTGTTTTGTTTGTGGTTTTGTTTGTTTGTTTGTTTGTTTTCAATTATTTTTTGCAAGCATTGGTTAGAAGCCAGTGATTTTCACTCCCTCTTTAGAGTTTTACAAGGTTAAACAAAAGCTGTACAATATATTAATGCCTCTAAGAATTACATCACTTCTTTAAAAATGTTTATACTCCATGGCACTTCATGGTATCATTGTCAAAATTGGTGGAAGAATACGATCCATAACTGTTAGAAACTACTAAGCATAAAAGCCTGAGGAAAATAAAGTTTACAGGTACATTGACTGCAATGCTGCTGCAGTAAAAAGTGTTCTTCAGTCAATGATGAACACTTTCTAAAGACCCTTTTATGAAATAAAATTCAGATTTTCTTCTGTCTGTGCCACTTAAAAAAAATCTTGCCTCATACACTAGCACTGGACACTTCTAAGATCAGTTATGAATTTAAATTCCTACAGCACCACATACATTAATTTCAAATACATCTTTTTAATGGCATATAATTTTTGCATACATCACAGTGGATTTGATATCTAGAAGATTTTTTCCTTTTGTTATTTTTACCTGTCAAGTACCCAATTGGATATTGGATGAGCATCAGCAGCAGTTACCTCCCACCTCCATCTTACTGATGGAGGTGCGTCCAGTAAGAAGGAAGTGTTAAAACTTGCTACTGGGTACTTTCCAGCTTCTTAAATAAATGATTAAATAAATAATGTAAAAAGAGTAAAAAGAAAAAGAAAGGAGCAGATAAGTTTTGTATTTATTTTGTGATAATATTACCAATGTTTTGCTGCTCTCTTTCTTTCTTTCCATTCAGATTGCTGCAGAGCATTTGTACAGGGTCTTCTGCAAATAATGGCTTAAGAAATCAGAAAATTACAAATACTATTTGAAGATGAATAAATGTTTAAGAACCTTTTGGGATTATGAGACATCTTTTTTACCAGCAAGAGTAGCACTATGCAGATGTGCACAGGACTCCAGACATCTGTGTCCCAGCTCAGACAAGACTCTCGATTCACACTGGCAAAGATTTTGCACGTACGAACTCACTACCTACCCTGCAAAAGCCAAACTTAATGCTCATCAGCATCTCACATTTAACCATATACGTTTAATCTTTTTGAAATTCTCAGAAAATAAGGTCCTGCCATAGTTTGATTTTGTTTTTCATTTTGGCTAAACCAGGGAATATTTCAATATTCTGTTATATCAGAAAACTGAGAGCTCTTCTACAGTAAAACTGAGAGCTCTTCTATAGTAACATATACTTACTGCACTTCACTTGATAATGATAATGATAATGTTGTTGTTGTTGTTTTAATGCTGCCTGATGTTGACATACTGCTTGGCTAACTAAGAAATTTAATTCTAACTAGAGTGCTGCATGACATTTTTCTCCCTTAAAATAAAAAGATGGCAAGGCCTAAAGCAAGGCTTAGAAATAGGTATTTAAATATTCCAGCTCTAACCACACTGCTTATAAAAGGGGTTTTGAATAAAGAACCTCCCTCCTCCCAGGAGCTGCTTTTAACTTTCAAATGAAACATGACTAAATTCTAGCAAAGCAGATTTGATGTTTCCAATTAGCACAGAGAATATAAAATAGTTGTGATGTTATCAGACAGTGGGTGCTGTGAATAGGAACCATATCCTGACATTGTCTGTATGCTTGCAATAATATCAGAAGAGACATAAAACAGACTTAATAAAGTAATTGTGCATTCTGATATTTTTCATTATTATTATATATTTTCCAAAGAACTGTTGCTTATAGCCAAGCATCTGTATTTTATTGTTTAGTCATATTTTTAGCAGCCAATCTGTAGGTTATGAATAATAATCTGTGTTAAAACTGTAAGCCTTCATAACATGTTCACCCAGGGCCTGATCCACCTTTCTCTGGGAAAATAAAAAATAAAATAAAAATAAAATATAAAAGCAATGATAGGAATCTTTCCCAGTTTTGTGGTTTTCCTTTTCTCAGTAACTTGAGTACAATCAATAGTGTCAATTTAGGCCACTGTCTTCCAAAGCTGAATCTTTGCATTAAGCATGGACATTGTTATTGGAGACAAGTGGGACAAGTTAGTCTTACACTTTTCCTAACACTGGAGAAAGTAAACAGAAAATGTTATGAGTTCTCTCTTTATTCTCTCTTTAAATAGTGTTTAATAAAATAAAAGACCACAATGTGATCCGTGATGTAAGAATCCTTTGTTCACATGTTGAATTATTATTTCTGTATTCTCATTTACTTGACTGTTTTTGTTTGTTTGTTTGTTTTGTTTTAAGTTATTATTATTATTATTTCCTTCTATTCTGTTTATTTTTACATCTAGTAAAAAAAATGCTCATCCAGGACATACAGCATGGATTAAAGTGAACAAAGCCTTTTAGAGTTAAGAGACTAGTCATTTAGCAGCTGGAGTTTGGTCTAGGAAATAGCTCTTATAGCTGAGTGCAAAATGAAGAGGCAGCATTAACTTTTTTTTTTTTTTAAATATATATATATATATATTTATACTGAATTTTAGTGTAAACATGAAGGAGAAAAAGCATAACATAACTTTTGAACAAAATGTGCACATTTTCCTGTTGATTTTTGTTTGTTTGTTTGTCTTTTCCCTGCAGAAAACACTACAATATTGTCATTTGCGTATGTGATTGCTTGCTAACACATATCTGACTTCTGTCACAAGATATAAGGTGGTGATGAATTTTTTTTCAAAACTATACTATATCTAATAGTATTGGATGTTGTGAGAAAATAAGGTTTTTTTTTTTAAATATTAAAAAAAATATATCTGTCTCAAGCATTCAAATCAGTGCCTACCAGAAGTGTGCATGTCTTTGAATAAACACAATTCAGTAAAATATTTCCTCTTCCAAAGAGAAATTGCTTCAGAAATATTTTGCAAAAGAAATAAAATAGCTTTTCAGTAATATTTTGTCCGTTTCAGTGTGTTTCAGGAGTCAGTCTCAGTTGGGGAGGAAGTCCTGGAGGAAGAAAAAAGGAAAAAAAAAAAAAAAAAAAGGAGAGGAAAAAAAGAAAAAAACATTCCTTATTTTGAGTGAAGAGATTATATTTAAATCAGTGGTAAACTCTATGGGCCATCAGGGAGGCCACGTTTTCACCACCAGTTCTAATTGACATTAAGTTGACATTATTTTGCCAGGGAAGTTTTCACAAAGCATTTTAGAAAATGAGAGTACTGAATTCAAGGACTGAATATGATATAGGAATCAATGCATCACGGAATAAATTTTACCAGTGCCTTTTTTTTTTTTTCCAACATTGGTTTAGAAAAATATTGATTTTTTTTTTTTTCTTAAATAAGAGAAACTGGAAAAAAAAAAAAAGTTTTCTTCTAAAAAAATGTTTTCTAACTGTGAAACAAGTTTCAGTAAATAATTTTAAAAGACCGAGCAAATATTATACTTATATGCTACGCTTAGCAGGAGCTGCTAGTGTCCTCCAGTTTTTCCACCAGTGATGCTTTTCCTGTGAACTTGACAGACAACTTCTCCTGTTCCCTGGCTAATCCTGCAGAGAAAATGAGGAAGTCCCGCTTCGTTGAACTGAAGGCTCAACGAATATGGTTGTAATATGGTAGATCTCTTCTTTCTGCAGCTGATATAATGGAGCTGTGTGCAAACTTATACCTTGCACTTTGGATAGAAAAGGAAAAAGTACAGACTGTTTAGTGAAGAGACTCTCCTTTGTGCCAAGGTACTAAGCTCAACTTGATAGCTAGGTTTGTTAAATGATACAGAAAGAAAGATGACAAGTCAGAAAAAAAAAAGAAATAGAAATTGATAAATGGGGAGACATCATTCTCCATTCCTGATACACATGCCACCCTTGGTATCTCCAGATCTGAAGCTTTTTCTGTTCAGGAAGGAAATGCTTATCAAACTGTTCATTCAGTAATTAAGAATAAAAAGCTCTGAACCACCACTGTAATTGTTGGAGTTCCAGGTGTAGTTGCACACTTATTCTGAAAATAAAGGAATAGAGGAGAAATGGAGAAGATCATACTTAATTCTTCCATGTGTAATTGGATTGCAGATGGGACAGGCACTGTGCCTGATCACAAATCATTAAAGAACAACATTAGCTGATATAAGTCCTGTTTATGAAAAACTGCCAGTGGAAAAAGTAACAGGATCATGGTCTCCTGCTACTATGCAGATGCAAAAGATAAGCATATCAACAACAGCTGAAGTTTATAAAATGTATGCTGAGTTTCTTTGGAAAAAAAAAAAAAAAAAAAAAAAAAAGTTTTCTAATGATTAGCAGTCCACAAGCACAATTTCACACCATTGGCAATACAAGAGCAAGCATCATATAGGAAGACAATTTCCTTTTTCTTTTTCTTTTCTTTTTTTTTTTTTCTCATATTTGTCACCAGTTTGCAGATGTGAACAGACATATTCAGCCAGACCTCTTGGTCAGACATTGACCTGTACACATCCCCACAGGGCAGCCTTTAGTGATGAGTGTCCTGGGGAAGAATAGTATGGCTCCAGAAGGTAGCTGAGATACTGCTGGAGATGCACTGCTGAGCGGCACAGGAGCACACCTCCTCAGGTTCTGGGGAAAAGAGTCCTTGGTTCACGAGAGTGCTTGAAACCTGACATGTGGTGGGGGGTGTAATAGCAAGGTGGTTCCCATCGTTCCTTACAGACTTCTGCTTGAGGCTAGGGGCTGGTATGGAGATAAGAAAAGAGCATTCCATCATTCTCCCGCCTCACGTACTGCCTGCAAACTCTTCTTTTAGAAAGATTACTCTTGTGTCTGTGTATTTAAGTGCCAAAACAGACAGGAAGACTTTGTGTGGTATATTTTTATATCCCCCCTCATGCCAATCTCAAAGATCCACAGAGATTAAAGGCATGATTCACAGATGCTATGGTAGCAATGGGATTTGTTGTTATTTAGGTGACAAAGCACAGCTTTCTTCTCCACTTCTCCATCTCCACAGACAGTTTCCAAACTGCCACAGGACCAGCTGCAGATTAAAAAACCTTAGATTCATTGAGAGTTTTGGCCCTAAATTCACTGGTACGGTGAAATACTTCATCTTAGGCTCCCAAGTGTGTTCAAAAGAACTCCTGTAAACCTGACAGGCATCTACCAAAGATCCATTACGAAACAAAACCCAAACGTTAGGTGTACTTTAAGCAGAACCAAATACACATCAGCAGCAACAAGTAATGCACCAAGCAGCAGCCAAAAACCTCATTCATTTGAGTATGTGGTTATTCTCTTAAGGTGTTACATGAAAAAGCACTCATCCAGAAAGCAGAAATCCCATATTATAGCCTTTTTCTACCTACAGCCCTCATTTTCCACATGATATCCTTGCCACCAGCCTATGAAATGATTGATGTAGGGGCACCCACTGTGGGTGACCCTACAGCTAACAATGAATAGTGAGAAGAGACTTATTTTATTCCTCCAGCACCCATGTTTAAAACTAGGCCAGTCAGCATTCACTCTCAAGGGGAAAATAAAAAATAATAATAAAAAAAAATACTAAAAAACAGCCTCCCCTTCACTGTCGCAGGTATTTGTCCCAAGGAGTGTCAAATAATGCAGAGCAGCTTGTAGCAGTGATGCTTATAATGCTTATAGCCAGACACGTTGACATTTCATAGCACTTTGTCCCATGCAGCATTCCTCTCTGACTAAGGCATGATTATTTCATCAGTATATGATTTTTTTTTTTTTCCCTGAGTTTTTCTCAAAACTCCTCAGTTATAATGAAGTCTGTTTCTAATCTTGTCAGGGTGGAGCTGTTTTAGGATGACCATGCTTTTTGTGAGCCTAGATCAAGGTTGTAAAGGGGTATTTTTGTATGAGGCATATTCTGCTAATGTCAAAGGCCTACACATGGCAGATGGAGTCAAATGACCTCTAGTACAAAATTTCTGGCCTGAACTGCACCTTAACTCTGTCTCAGAAAGGACTAATTGATCTGTAACAAAATAGTACTTGAGAGTGAACAAATACAGTGATATGGGAAGGACACTGGCAGGAACCATAGACAAATTATTAAATGGTGAAATTACATCTCTGAATCCCAGTGGAGAGAAACTTGCACAAAGTCCTGAATGAGACACCTTGCCAAACAGACAGAGGTACCTGAACTGTTTTCTTCTTCAGCTTATCCTATATGCCAGCTTTCTGAGCCTCTCTGCTCAGCCTGCTTCTGAAAAGCTATTTGTTAAGCAGTCTAGAACTGTGTGCCTACAACTCCCTCTAACTAGTGATAGAAAAGCTTCAAAATGGGAGCAAAATTTTGAGTGAGAACAGACACATAGATGAAAGGGATATCACTAGGCTGAGTATGCTTGACATATCTTTCTTTTAATCATCTGGCAGGCTAAAAATGACTAGTTTCTATCTTTTTAGACTTTGCAGTTTTAAATGCAAAAATTTGTATTTATATCTGTTATTTATTTCAAGTAGAAACAACCTTAAATAAAAGCTGGCAGTGAGTGCTTCCTTTTGCCTATGCTCCATTGGCTGTGCTAAATCTTAATGGAGCTTGATGGAGAAATAGTGCTGGGATACTCAAAACCAGGGATATTCAGAAAAAAAAAAAAAAAAAAAAAAAAAAAAAAAAAAAAAAAAGTCTATAGTCTCTACCTGTCATTTCCACATCTTTTTATGAAATCTACACCCCAGAACTTAAGACATAAATTCTTCAGTGATTACCCTGCTGCTAACTCTGTCAACATACTTCTGTGCTTGAGAGACTCAAAAAGAACTTTTATTTTCATAACACAACTAACGCCCTTTATAGAACCAGAAGATTCCAGAAGATTTCCCAATAAAGTACGGAGCACTTAGTGTCCATCCCCATCTTCCAGAACCTTCCCTTTATAGCTGCTCATAGCACATCTATGCCTGGTAGTTGCTAGCAAAGGAAATGACCTGTCAGATTACTGAGTCCATTTCCTTGCAAGGGTAGGACATAGTCCCATGGGAGGTAATGTATCAGATATTAAAGTGATCTCACGCTTGATCTTAGCCAAGAGGTCAGACCTAATATTTATTGTACATGGCAGTTCTATGAGTTTGGCTGCTTAGCCACATTGCAGTAAATAGACAAAACCTGAATGGTGAACATACTGTCACTGCCTTGTTTGTGGCACCAAATGCCTCAAACTGACCCTAGTTGTAACAGTTTTGATTTTCAGGTTTGATCCCAGGAATCAAAATAAGAGTCATTCAGAGGTATGGATTGAAAAAGCTCCCTAAAGCATCAACAGTGAGTACCCAGACTTAAAGCACCGTAAGTACATTGGAAAAAGCACCCCTAGTTTATTGCAGGTCTGACATCATTACCCATATGCACAGGAACTTAATGCCAGGCAAGGGGCATCCTCTGTTAAAATCCTGACATAATTTATTCCATAAAACGCCTTTTGGAAATAAATTAAAAACAAAACATAGTGAATTAAAAGCCACAGTGTAGAAAAATAATTTAAGGAATGGAATAAGGGGAACAATTTTCAGCCATGAAATGTTTTTATCTTCTGATAACTTGCAAACAGTAATGCCATGAATTTATGCATAAGATACAATACACAACAAAGAGATAATTCATATTCAAATCTCATGGTCCTCCATCACACATCCCTCTGTTTATATGTAGATAGTCTTATGAGAAAATGACACCAGGCACAACCAAAATTATAAGACAGCAAGTCAAGTCTGAAGATAATAATTGCTTAGTTCACAGAGGCACAGTGAAATTCTTCAGCTCACTGTCTTGGTGGCCTGCAGTGGCAAATGTATCATGTAAAAATAGTAAATTAGAAGGACAATTTTTTTTTTTCTTCCTGAAACACTTAATCAACTAACTATTTGACAAATGCATGGCCAGTATTTGAGAGGAAAGAGGGACCACGAAGGCTGATGGACAGCACAGAGAGACAAAATCTGTTGCCATTTACATAACGATAAATTTTGAGGAAGTCCAACTTTAACTGAGTTACTCTGAGTATCAAGCCATGAAAAGTTGGGGAAAAAAAAAAATATATATATATATATATTATAAATATATGTATGTTATATATATATATATATATAAGAGGATCAAATTTTACTATGGGAAGCCATTTGCTGTCAAAAGAACTGTACACTGTATAAATTGCAAGAAATACTCGGTGTCCTAGTTAAAGGTAATGTGGTAAAATAAAGCAATGAAAAATTAATCTAATCTCATAAAATAAAAGCATTAGAAAAATGTATTTACAACATTTTCCCCTTGATAAAAGGGACTATTTATCATTTTGTCAAGATGCTTAGCTATTCAAGGTCTTTGTTAGACCAGCGTATTGAGATTTATTTAGCAGTTTACACAAGAAATGCCTTAGTCTCTCTTCTTACTGAGAAAAGTTTGACTATTTACAGTTTCATCAAGACTCAGATTCTCCTTTTTTTCCCCTCAAAACAGTCAACAAAGCAATTAATTATGACATTTCTCTCAAGATGACTACAGGTTAGAAAGTGTGCAAAGAGTCTGTTTAATATAATGATGCATTTAAACTTCCTAATTGCTAGAATCATGATATACAATAGTCTTTTCTCATAGAAATTGTGATTAAATAGTCATAGGGTGTCTAAGAATAAAGTACTTCTGGCATTTCTGTAAGAGAAATTTAACATCAAGAAGATTTTGTTCTAATGAGTTTTAAAGCAGCAACATGTTACCTTTAAAAATGTCAATACATTATTCTGCCTCAAGATTTTTTAATGTGAATGTTTGTGTTGCTTCTCCAGATTTTTCTTTTTTTTTTTTTTTATTTCTTTAAAGGCACCTTCTCATCCAGTCTCCTGGAAGAGATATAAAATGATCACTCAGACTTTTTCCTTTCTTTTAAAGATGTAGGAATATTTATAACAGTTTTCTCACTGTTTTGGTCAAGTTCTTTGTAAAATAGGGATATATTGTACAGTGGCCCCAAAATATGATTTCACAATTTGTTCAATTTAAACCAGATGCCACTGATATCAACTGAGTTTTAAACCAGCTGAGACTATAAACATGAGATAACACTGAGAAGAAAGACTTATTTTTGAAGGAATATAAAAGTAGATCTCATAGGATGGAGTGCTTTTTCTTGGATTCATGGACCCAAGAGGACTAAATGTAGCATAAGAACACAAGCAAGTGAATTCTAAGACCATCTGCTGAAATAAGTTACAGGGACAGAGAGATATATAAGATACTAAGGTGTATCAGCTATGCAACAGCTGTTAACTATGATCACAGGAAAACACCAAAACATAGACACTTAAAAAATCTGGACATATAGGAAATTCATCAATATGAATTTAAGACGTATCTTAATTCACAAATCCTTTAACAGAAGTTGTTGGGACATATGCTAAATGTATTCAGAGTATGGCTATGCTGAAAAAAAAAAAAAAAAAAAAAAAAAAAAGAAAAAGAAAAGAATTTGAAAAATTATTTTATTCTTTAAGATTTTATGCTGGATATTTGAATCTGATTTTAGAAGTCTCTATTAATGGAAGATAGTGAAAATGCTGGTGGGCAAAATCACCGTAAAACAATAAAGTACATATAGTTTTGGATTTTCAGGTTTGTAAGTGATGGAATTTTTTCTGTATTAGAAGGAGTATTATAGAATCTCACTTCAGTTCATAAATGCAGAAACTTGGTAGAATAATAACAGGCAGTTCAGAGTTGTACTATGTACTTAAAATTTAGTCCAAATGTTACATCTTATTCCATAAGAAGTGTTAACTTACTAACATTCTGCTAATTCCAGGCTTTTTTTTTTTTTTTTTTTCCATTTATTTCATGCTTTCCTGGTAAATATCTACTATGCACTTTTAAAATATGTTTAATATCTTTTATGGGTTTGTATTTACAGTTTAATTTAAAAGTACCGAGCCTACCATTTAGTATGTCATAACAAAGATGACCTTACCTAGACAGTTCAAAAAAACCACTTCAATTCTCTAATAATTCATATTATAATAAATGTTTAATAAAGGTAATTCAAAACTAATGTTTGGTTTATTTCATATCTTTTTTTTTCTGTTCATAAATTATCTGCAAACAGAACAATTTATTCTTCAGTTATTGAATTATTTGAATTACAGATTTATTCCTCAAAAATATACTGGTAATTTAATAGATATCTAAAAACTTTGGGGTAGCATATTTTGAATATTTAATTTTAAAATCATATTATTTATACTAACTACACTATTCATTTATCTTCTTCAGCTAGATAAACTTGACTATCTCAGGTGTCTGATGCAAATTTTGATTATAATTCAGCAAATTTTCTTCAAAGACCATCATTCAGTAGAATATTTTACAGGACATAAAAAAAAAAAAATCTCAACATATAAAAATAACTTGTTTCAAAGTATGAAATTTCCATAACATTCCACAGCTTCCAAGTCCTTAGTTAATACTTGCTGAATAGGAAGGGACATAGTCATTTCTTCAATGTCAAAGTTAACTCCACAGATCTAGCTCATGGGCATCACCAGCATATTGAGACACACAGCTTAAAATGTGTGCTTTACGGCAGTACAGCTACTGACATGGACTTTAGGTACTGGATAAAAAGCTATGCAAGCTGACAACACAAGTCAGAACCCACACGGCATTAACTCATTGTATTTTCTTGCATTCTCTAAATGAATAACTAAGCAGAAGAATTTTCTCAATCAATACAGCATAGCTTAATAGATTTTTTTTTTTTCCCTCCCACCTGGAAAGAAACTACCTTTTCTGAAGGAAAAAATCTAAGGTTGCACTGAGTTTTCTTATCCAGCGTGAGGATCTCTGCACTCCCAAATCCTCTGCACTCTGGAATCCCAGTGCTGTCATTCAGATCTTCATGCACAGTAAGTGCAGACTAAGCACTCTTACCCATAGGACTCATACTATGGGTAATTAAAAGAAATCCTACTGCCTTATAGGATAGCAGACTCAAAAGACTTATGCATTTCAGTGATTTAACTGTTCACAGTGGAGAACAATTTATTGACAAAGATTATGAATGCAGAAAATAAGATTAGAATGCAGAAAAAATATCAAAGCCAAATTCAGCATTATTTCTTTCATGCTCACAGTACAAGCTAGCCCTACAACAACCATTGTGAAAACCTGACCAAACAATATACTGAACATCTTCTGTTTCACACCCTGTGTGCTTTCTGTAACATACCAGCATTGCAGGAGGAAAAGTCCAACCAAGGGAAGCAATTCTATAGACATGCAGTCAACCATCTTATAGAAAAAATGTCCAATCCCCTGAGCTGCATGTAACTTCCTCTACTTTTGGCCCTGTGTTGTTTTTGTTTTCTTACTACTGTCTGTATGACAAAGACTTTCAAAATTGATTTTAAAGGCCTTCTTTAAGTAACATTGTTATGGATTTGTGAAATAGTATGGCAAAGATAACAGCTGCTTATTGTAGCTTTATAGGTATGGATGCTCTGAAAAGCATTGTGTTGTCACAGATTTTTCATCTCTATGTCATTTTCTTAACATGTTTTCAATTTAAAAGAACATTTCTGTTATTTTCAATTTCATTTGAATTTGAATTAATATGCAAAACAACTATTGTAGTTAAACATTTGAAACACTATTATTGCTTACATAAAGGGCAAAAGAGTGTTAATTTAAAGGATTTCTGAAATAGTACAGTGGGGTTTTATGTTTGTTGTGTTTCAGCAGTTTCCATACCAATTGTTATGACTAAAGTGTTGGGGCTCTGACAGTTGTCTGCTCATTAGAGTAATTGTATTTGATTCTCAGCCACCTGGGTTCTTGATTAGTTGTGGATTGGAGTCTTCTGTCTCCAGCACACTTTTTGCACTTTGTGTTGTACTTGAAATGATAACCTCTAATTTTGTTTCTGTGATGAGTTGAGACCTCAGCCTTCTACTCCCCACTTCTCTGTTTCCATAGCTTTCTAGAGTCTACAGTCAAAACTCCAACTAATTTATTTATATTTTTAGCTGTTAAGGAATATGAGACTAGTCACATAAACCCAGTGATTTTAGGAAATTAATTGAAAATATTGAAAATATGGATAACTTTGAATTAAACATGAACCTACTGTGCTAAAAACAATAGTTCACCTTGTTTAATAGTGTAATGTTCTATGCCTTATTTTCTTTTCTCTTCTGTAATTCAGAATTTGGATCATTGTTTTACAGGGAGCGCCATAGCTTCTCTTTCAGAGCAAAGAACTCCATCAGGATGTACCTCCTGTGTGTGAATAGCTAACAAGAAATCTGTTCTTTTCTAGCCTGTGCTGTTGACATAATCAACTTCAACAGAGTGGTGTGACTATTCCAAAAGAAAATGTTGTCCCGTAATCAAAATATAATTATGTTGATTTTGCACTACAGTGACGTCATGCAACTAATAGAAACAAAATAAACAAAATAAATGTTCTATATGTCTATTTCCATCAATCTATTTGCTTTACAGCAGTAGAAGCATGATGCAGCAGGTGGCAAAAATGTGCTATCACAGTGATACTTACAGAGTAGAATACTGCTCCTAAATAAGCATGAGTTTGTAAATGTTATGGGACAAAAATAAATTAAAATAATCAAGTTCAACTCAATTGGTTTCTATCAATTTCCTGCAGGTACTGATGATCATAGAATCTATTAAGGTTGAAAAAGACCTCCAAGACCATCCAAGTCCAACCATTCCCCTACCACCACTATCATCCACTAAATCATGCCCCTAAGCACCACATCCAACCTTTTCTTAAATGCCCCCAGGGATGGTGACTCCACCACCTCCCTAGGCAACCTGTTCCAATGCCTGACTACTCTTTCTGAGAAGAAATGTCTCCTAATTTCCAACCCAAACTTCCCCTGTCACAACTTGAGAACATTCCCTATAGTCCTATTGCTGGTTACCTGTGAGAAGAAGTAACTTTTCTACAACTCTTTTTACTATAACTACAACTCCTTTCAGATATTTCTCTACAAATATTGTAGAGAGCAATAAGATCTCCCCTGAACCTCCTCTTCTCCGGACTAAACAACCCCAGTTCCCTCAGCTGCTCCTCATAGGACTTGTGTTTCAGACCCTTCACAACCTTTGTAGCTCTTCTCTGGACATGTTCCAGGATCTCAATGTCTTTCTTGTACTGAGGGGCCCAAAACTGAACACAGAACTTCAGGTGCAGCCTCTCCAGAGCAGAATACAAGGGGATGATCTTCTCCCTGGTTCTGCTGGCTACACCATTCCTGATACAAACCAGGATGCAGTTGGCCTTCTTGGTCACTGGGCCCCACTGCCAGCTCATGTTCATGCGAGCATCAGTCAGCACCCCGAAGTCATTTTCCGCTGCACACAACACAACTTCAGCAGTAAATGATCTTACCTACTTTTTATCCAGGATTTATTTACACAGAATCACAGAATTTCTAGGTTGGAAGAGACCTCAAGATCATCGAGTCCAACCTCTGACCTAACACTAACAGTCCCCACTAAACCATATCCCTAAGCTCTACATCTAAACGTCTTTTCAAGACTTCCAGGGATGGTGACTCCACCACTTCCCTGGGAAGCTTGTTCCAATGTCTAACAACCCTTTCGGTAAAGAAGTTCTTCCTAAGATCCAACCTAAAACTCCCATGGCGCAACTTAAGCCCATTCCCCCTCATCCTGTCACCAGGCACGTGGAAGAATAGACCAACTCCCACCTCGCTGCAGCCTCCTTTAAGGTATCTGTAAAGAGCAATAAGGTCACCCCTGAGCCTCCTTTTCTCCAGGCTGAACAAGCCCAGCTCCCTCAGCCACTCCTCATAGGACTTGTTCTCCAGGCCCCTCACCAGCTTCGTCGCCCTTCTCTGGACCCGCTCAAGCACCTTGATGTCCTTCTTGTAGCGAGGGGCCCAAAACTGAACACAGTACTCGAGGTGCGGCCTCACCAGAGCTGAGTACAGGGGGATGATCACCTCCCTAGCCCTGCTGGCCACACTGTTTCTTATGCAAGCCAGGATGCCATTGGCCTTCTTGGCCACCTGAGCACACTGCTGGCTCATATTCAGCTGACTATCAACCAATACTCCCAGGTCCTTCTCTGCCTGGCAGCTTTCCAACCACTCATCTCCCAGCCTGTAGCTCTGCTTGGGGTTATTGCGCCCCAGGTGGAGGACCCGGCACTTGGCCTTATTGAACTTCATGCAGTTAACCTCAGCCCATCGGTGCAGCCTATCCAGATCCTCCTGCAGAGCCTTCCTACCCTCAAGCAGATCGACACACGCGCATAGCTTGGTGTCATCTGCAAACTTACTGAGGGTGCACTCGATGCCCTCGTCCAGATCATCGATGAAGATATTAAAGAGGACTGGCCCCAGCACCGAGCCCTGGGGAATGCCACTAGTGACTGGCCTCCAAATGGACTTGACTCCATTTACCACGACTCTTCGGGCCCGGCTATCCAGACAGTTTCTAACCCAACGAAGCGTGCACCAGTCCAAGCCAAGAGCAGCCAGTTTCTTGAGGAGAATGCTGTGGGAGACGGTGTCAACAGCCTTGCTGAAGTCAAGGTAGACCACATCCACAGCCTTTCCCTCATCCACCCAGAGCGTCACTTTGTCATAGAAGGAGATCAGGTCCATCAAGCAGGATCTGCCTTTCATAAACCCATACTGACTGGGCCTGATCACCTGCTTGCCCTGCAAGTGCTGCGTGATGACTCTCAAGAGGATCTGCTCCATGAGCTTCCCTGGCACTGAGGTCAAACTTACAGGCCTATAGTTCCCCGGGTCTGCCCTCCGGCCCTTCTTGTAGATGGGCGTCACATTTGCTAGCCGTCAGTCAACTGGGACCTCCCCCAATAGCCAGGACTGCTGATAAATGAATGATAGTGGCTTGGCCAGCTCCTCTGCCAGTTCTCTCAGTACCCTCGGGTGGATCCCATCCGGCCCCATCGACTTGCATACATCTAAGTGCCGTAGCAGGTCACCAACCAGTTCTTCATGGATAGTGAGGGCCACATCCTGCTCCCCATCCCCTTCCACCAGCTCAGGGTACTGGGTATCCAGAGAACAACCGGTATTGCCGCTAAAGACTGAGGCAAAGAAGGCATTGAGCACCTCCGCCTTTTCCTCATCTCTTGTAACTAAGTTTCCCCCCGCATCCAGTAAAGGATGGAGATTCTCCTTAGTCCTCCTTTTTGTGTTGATGTATTTGAAAAAACATTTTTTGTTTTCTTTAACGGCAGTATCCAGATTGAGCTCCAGATGAGCTTTGGCCTTCCTAATTTTGTCCCTGCACAGCCCCGCAACATCCTTATAGTCCTCCCTAGTAGCCTGCCCACTTTTCCAAAGATTATAAACCCTTTTTTTTTCTCCTCAGCTCAAGCCACAAATCTCTGTTCAGCCAGGCTGATCTTCTTCCCTGCCAGCTCGTCTTTGGGCACGTGGGGACAGACCATTCCTGCGCCATTAAGATTTCCCTCTTGAAGGGCACCCAGCCTTCCTGGACTCCTCTGCCCTTCAGAACTGCCTCCCAAGGGACTCTACCAACTAGTGTCCTGAGCAGCTCAAAGTCAGCCCTCCGGAAGTCCAATACAGCGGTTTTACTGGTCCCCTTCCTGGCCTCGCCAAGAATAGTGAACTCTACCATTTCGTGGTCACTCTGCCCAAGACAGCATCCCGACAATCACATCCTCCACCAGTCCTTCTCTGTTTGTGAAGAGAAGGTCTAGCGGGGCGCCACCCCTGGTAGGTTCACTAACCAGCTGCGTCAGGAAGCTATCTTCCACACTCTCCAGAAACCTCCTAGACTGCTTTCTCTGGGCTGTGTTGTGCTTCCAGGATATGTCAGGGAAGTTGAAGTCCCCCACGAGAACAAGCGCTGAAGATTTCGCAACTTCTGTCAGTTGCCTGTAGAACTCACACATTGGAAAACTGTCCTTTATCCTTTATCCTTTATCCTCAATTTACACACACATTGGAAAACTATCCTTTAGATGCTGGCTTTTTTTGCCCTCTAAAATTCATATGCCCATTGTCTTTCCAGGTCCCCAGACTTTGTATGTTCCCTTTTACCTTCAAATGCTTTCTAATGTTTTTTTCAAAGTTTTCTTATGCTGACTCTGATAGTGATTATGTTGGCATACGATATGTATCGGAGCTAATGTATGATGTTATAAAGTCCACATGGAAAGGATTTATTTATTTTTTATTTTATTTTCCAGAGTCTTTTGAATGCTCTGGACATTTAAATACTGGCCAAAGGAAAATATAATAAAAACACAATTTTATTAAACTTTTTGCAAAAACAGAAGACACGTTTCTGTTTGTAATATGCATGGAAAATCTCCAACCAAATATACAACACTCTGTATCCATGGAACACCCATGAATGCCACATTAAGGCCAAACAAATCTTAAATTCATAAAAGAGAGGTGGACTATTAAAAGCATATCTGTTTTAGATTGTGAAAAAAAAATAACCTTAAAAAAAAAATCCTGCAGAATTTGAAAGCTAATATTTCCTGTTGTGTATGGGACTAGGTAGTATACTGCAAGATTTGAGATACCACCTTTCAGTATTTCATCTAATATATGTGCAAATCATTTTTTTGTCCATCTTATTTATTTATTTTGTAGCAAATTTGGGCCAAGAATCAATAGTTGTTAATTATATATATATATAATATATATATAATATATAATATATATATTATATAATTAAATATATATATATAATATATATTATATATATATATATATACACACATATATTTGTTTTAGTATAATGTGGCCTTGTTGTGACTTAGGGATTTATGACTGTCAGTGGTAATACCAGTAATTGATAGTACTATCTATCAGCGGTTCTAAGCTTAGATGCAACTGTACAGTGGGACAAGACATTTGCAGTGGCTGCAATTGCAGCAATTGTAGTAGCTGAAGATGGAGATCTCAGATTCAGCAGTTTGGGTAAACAGGAAGCTGGAGAAGTTAAGTGAATAGAAACTAGAAAGGACAGAGAGTTATAACTATGGGCTTGGAGGAAATCATGGTAAACACTATGGTTTCAGAAATAGGAATGGCAAACAACACAATACGGTTCATATTATAATTTCTTAGTGCAACAACAGAAACTTCTAAATACATGGAAGTATTTTCAAAGCTGCTGAGAACACACTGGCTATTGTTTATTTCAATGAAAGCTACTGCATGTTAGTCATTTTTGAGAACACTTTCAGTTTGTGCCAATGACATTCACATTTTAAACATTGACTTTTAGACCAGGAAATGTGGCCAGAAATTTGGACATAATTTTCATCTTAGAATCTGAGTATGTGAGGATAAAGAGAAGCTAAAAAGTTGCAGTCAGAAAGCATAACAGTCATGAATCATTATTCAGTACAATTTTTATGTACATCTGTCCCAGTTTTCTATTGCTTTTTTTCCTTTTTTGATTTGGGTTTGTTCCTAGTGTCCCATCATATTTAGTCCAAACATTAAGAATTGATGCTTTTTGCATGAGTTACAGCTCACTTAATATTTTTTTTCAGCTTATTCTAACTTACAGAATTAAATTTAGCAACACTTGATTAATAAAGTAACACTTGGTTACTTTATCTAGTTAGCAGAATAATCACAGCTGCATAGAGCAGCAAGACTCAGTTAGTATCATGCTGGTTTGCTATAAATGTTTCTATGAAGAAGTTAGAAAAGAAGGGAGGAGAAATGTAATTGGTAATGTTGATGACATCCCACTTTTTCCCTATATATGGCTAGTTCTGCTTGACCTCCTGCTCTGGCAGGGATTCATTGGGTTTAGGTGTATTTTTCATTCTTCCTAGCAGCTCTGAGAGCAAAGACAAGGATTAACAATATAAATTTGTAATACGAAAGCTATGTAAACTGTCACAGAATATTCTATTGTTTAATGACAGTTTTCAAAATGTAAGGCTTGCAGATCTCAGATAGCATGCATACCTTGCACAATATCCATACTTCCACTGTATTTATTTGAATATTTCAGTATTTTAAACTATTCACATCTACTCAGGTTAACCAGAACCTGAAATCTCAGAATAAGTACTACTCACAAATCCTTTGGAGTCACAAAGGAATAAATTCAGGAATAGAGAGAATGAGTGGAAAGTCTTTCCTAATATCAGCCCTTTCCTTCTGAGAAGACAATGCTGTGACAACCAAAAACTGTCCTACTTCTCAAAATCCTTTGGAAAATAGAACACACACAGACACACACACACAAGTACTAAATAAAACTCTCCTATATGCTGTAAAATTAAAGCAGATGAACACAGCATTTACTTTGGTGTACCAAATCATAAGAAAATTTAGAGTTCTTATTGGCCTCTCAGATTCAGATCATTCTTTAGACAATAAGGTCCCAGAAAGATCAATTACACCTTCAGATAAAGTTCTGTCACATCTAATACAAGGAGTATGTCTTAACTTTAGAACTGAGGGTGGATTGCAGTTTTCTACATATTTAAGTTCAATTTAATAATAATAAAAAATGAATATTTTAAAATATTCTGAGTTGGTTTCTCAAGAATAACAGGGAGAAGTAGAAACATAATTTTGGTGCTGAAAAGTCATCTCTTGAAGTCATGTCTTGAATCAGATCTATAGAGTTTTGTTTATTTGATTATCATTCTCAAAATATTAAAAATATACTTTGCTGATAAATAACATTCCTTCTATGGCTACTTTAAGGAAAAATAGACACACTTCTTTATTCTGACTGGTGTTAACATAAAATATTTGAATTATCTTAGAATCATAGAATGGCTTGGGTTGGAAGGGACCTTAACGAATATCTAACTCCAACCTCCCAGCCATAAGCAGGAATGCCACTAGATCAGGTTGGCCAAGGCCCCATCCAGTTTGGCCTTGAACACCTCCAGGGATGGGTCATCCACAACTTCTCTGGGCAACCTGTGCCAATGCCTTACTACCCTTACAGTGAAGAATTTCCTCCTACTGTTTAATCTAAATCTATCCTCTTTTAGTTTAAGACCATTCCCCATTGTCCTACCATTATCTACTCAAGTAGAGAGTCCTCCTCCATCCTCTTTACAAGACCTGTTTAGGTATTGAAAGGCTTCAAGGTGGTCTCCCCACTCTTCAGGCTGAAGAACGTTCTTCGGAGCTTCAAGCTCTCTCAGCTTTTCTTCACAGGAGAGATATTCCAACCCTCTTATCATCTTGGTAGCCCCCCTCTGGACTCTAACAAATCCACATCTTTTTCATGCTGTGGGCCCTAAATACTCCCAATACTCCATGTGGGGCCTCATGAGGGGAGAGTAGAGGGGGACAATCACCTCTCTCATCCTGCTGGTCACGCCTCATTTGATGCAGTTGGCCTTCTGAGCTGCAAGTGCACACTGCTGGCTCAGACTGAGCCTTTCGTCTGCCAGAACTCCCAAGTTTCTCTCCACAGGGCTGCTCTCAATGAGTTCTTCTAGTCTGTACTCATGTCTGGGATTGCCCTGACCCAGGTGCAGCACCTTGTGTTTGGACTTGTTGACCCTCATGCATCTCACATGGGCCCACTTCTCCACCCTGTCCATGTCCATGTCATCATATCCATGGGCCCACTTCTCCACCCTGTCCATGTCCATGTCATCATATCCATGTCCATGTCCATTGAATTACATCTTTCCTTCTGTTGAATCAAATGCTACACTCAGCTTTGTGTCATCTGCAAACTTGCTGAAGGTGCACTCAATCCCATCGTCTACGTCATTAATGAAGATACAGAAAAGCAAAGACCATGTCCCATGGGATCTCATCCACTAATTCTTTGAACAGCTGGATGTTCATGCTTCTGAAGTTCAGCATCCTGATTTTGCTCTTAGCCAGTCCCATATCCCTGAGGGCATGGTCATTGCAACCCAGGCTTTCTCCAATCTTAACCTATTCTATGAGCTCTTCTGCATTATCCCATGATTTAAAGCCTAAATCCTCATCTCTGTGACCCTCACTAATGTAGCTGTGAGGAAGAAAAAAATAACAGAAAAGAATTTGAAGATGGTCGTTTCATCTTGCTCATTGTAAAGTGGGAAAATTCGTTCTATAAACTCTGCAGTAGTACACATGTTAGGGTAGCTTCCGTGGTCTCTGTGACATCTTTACATGCAGGAAAGTTTCAAGAATGTAATTGCATTTTGGTATATTTCTCAGCTTCACCTCATTTCTGCCCGCTGTACAAAGCAAGGCACCAGAAGCTCTCATTCGAGTTAGCTCTACTTTGTGTTAGGATGTGAGATAAAGTGGTCTGGGTTCCATCTGCCTTTCTGCTCCAGAGACATGATGGCCTTTATTAGACACAAACCCTGTACACCTGAGAGGTGAGAAAGGATTTCTACACACTTTCAGCATGACAAGATATCAGTGACTATGTGGACTCAATGCATGGGATTTCACAAATTTTATCTATAAAGGAAATTTGAAAAATTGTTCAGTTTCTACAATTATCATGAAGATATGGTAGATGTTAATTTCATCAAGGATTCATTACTGAACTCAAAGGTAGACTAATTAAGGAAATTACTGTAATAATTAAGTAGCAAGTTAAATAATTTTGTATTTAGAACTTACCTCTCATTATCTTTAATTTATAACAATCTACTAATAATGGACTACTGACCAGAAATTCTACTGAATACAAATCTCAACTGTCAGATCTGAACGTATTTTGTGTCCAAAAAAAACTTTTTTTCAGCAGGCTGCAATTGTTATGATTAAAACACATCACACACATCTTAAAACAGATTCAGAAATGAAGCTATAGTCACTTTAACATGTAATTTAACTTCAGCATTAGAATTTATGTCATAATTGCAGTATTCCACTATTAATGAGAAAGATGATACATCTCATAAGCTAAAGTATCTAGGCACACCATTTTGGCCTAAAACATAAATGTTTGACATAAATACCTGTCATTGCTTATTATCCTTAAGGGACATCACAGTAAAAACACTAGATCAGTAATCTTAGGGTTATTTGAATGCTACTATACTAGAAAATAACACAATTGCTATTCCACAACAGAAATATCTAAATATTAGATATTTAAATGTTCATTAAATATTTATTAAATACTTTAAATTGTGCAATACATTGAAAAAAAAAAAAAGCAATCAGAATTTCAGAAATATTTACAGCTATAGCTCTCAATCAAATATATTTACTTCAAAAGGAAGGGATGAGATCAGATAGATAGAAAACAATAAATTCAATAATGTTCATGTGGATCTTTTTTTTTTTTTCTTTTTTTTTGATTTTATCTGTACCACCACCGGGTTAGAATATTCCCTATCTTTATCTAATGTGGAAGGATTCAAATCACTTTTTTTTTTCTTTTTTAATAAAGACAGCATAGATTATTTTTCTCTTTAACCATATCGCATCCACAGTCTCGTAAGAAGGTCTTGAGAGAGACAGACAGAAGGGATGCTGTTGATGTCAGTATATGCAATGACTCTACAGATTACAAACAGACACCAGATACAAAGTGACCAAATACTTGAGTAAATCAATGGATTATGAGGAGTTATTCTGACATTGTCAGATATCTTTCTATAATTATAACATATCTTTTTTGACAGATAATTGGAATAATCTCTTAACAGAAAATATTCCTGCAGAATAAAAAGAAAAATGTGTCTTGAAAATTTTAAGTTGTTGAATGTACAGCTAGAAAAAGACTCAGTAAGAGGTATGAATTTGGAAACACTGTTTTCAGAAGCTGTAATCATTTTAATAATGTAGCATGTCACATTGTTTAGTTCATAGTTTTTCTTTATATGTTCTTAGTAGGAAAACTTATTATTAAAATGTATATATATATTATATATATAAGATTTAAGCTATTAAGATATCCTCAAGCGATACTAAACTATCAAGAAGTCCCATTCAAAAATGTCTCTGAATTTTGGATTCTATAAATTAATCTCTTGGTGAAGTTAACGCATTACAGGAAATTCTTTTTTTTTTTTTTTTTTTTTTTTTTTTTTAATCACCCACAATGTACATGTGGTCTTTTACCTCATGAAGTTAGTGTTACGTTGTGGCTATTGAAGACAAAGTGATATCAAAAACAGTACTTAGGAAATGCTTCTGTTCTTCCTGTGTTTCCTTACTTGCCATCAGTGATGTTCTGAGTTTATTATTCTGAACAGATTTGTTTATTGATATACAGAGCCTTCATTTGAAGACTGACATCAAACTGTCATGCTTAATAGAAACCTATTTGACTTGGGTTATAATGCATTCCTATAGAAGGGACAAGGGCCACCAGATACTACATATCTTTGTATCTAAATCTCTGCTGAAAATTAGCTGAAGAGTAAAAGAATTTGTAGTTAGTATTAAACACACGAGTATATCAAAAAGCTTTCTATCCATGACACAACAGAGTGATACAACAGTTACTGCCTCTAATTGCTGATTCAGAGGAGTAGGGAATCAGACAGCTAGTGACTGATCCTGTGTGCATCCATGAAGCCTCTTCATTCCACAGCCTCTTGTGAGAACACTTGAGCTTACAGAGCTGGGAGAAGCTCTAGACTCAGTTCATTTACTTTTCTTCTTGTCTCTACCTCTACAAAGTCCTAGGGAAATTGCTTAAGAAGAAGCCCTCGCACATACTACCTACCTGTCATGCTGGTAATTTGCTTCCATGTAGAAATCTACATAATCTTGAGTATGGGATTATGCTCTCACAGACTCATACTAGTTCATGAAGAGTAAAGAAATCTGAGGAGATCATTAAATGGTAACTCATTACTTTCATACCTGTGTGCAAGTTTTGCCAACCCCTGCTCAACTTAATAAATTAGAGGGCATTGCATATAAAACAAGATCAATGAGATCAATGTAATTTCCCTTTTACAGATGGGAAAACTGAGGCATGGGAATGCAGTGAAACTTCCCAGGGTCCCTCAGGAGACCAGAACATAGATTAATAGATATATATATGAAAATGCTAAGAACCCTGCTTGGCACTCTGACTACTCAAAACTATAGTTTAGACATTATAGGCCAGATACAATACTTTGACTTTGGAATGATAATCAGTTTTTAATCTTTCATTAATTAAAGTAACAGGTGTGCTATGAAAAAAAAAAAATAATAAAATGAAATGAAATGAAATGAAATGAAATGAAATAAAATAAAATAAAATAAAATAAAATAAAATAAAATAAAATAAAATAAAATAAAATAAAATAAAATAAAATTCCTAAGCCTGTGAATTTTAATTTTGTATACATTTATTCACTGTTGTTTAAGGATAATTAAATGATTTATCAATTGTTTTCTGTTTGTTTGTTTTGGTTTGTTTTGGTTTGGTTTTTAGGTACAGCTCAATTCTGTAATAATCTAAAATAATACTAGCAAAAAATAAAAGCTTCTATATAATCATTAATTAATAGAAGCAGAGCATGCTGAAAAGCACTGAAGTTAAATGTAGGCACATGGAAAACTCAGTTCCTTAATCACTGATTGCCTGACTGTCTATTTCCTGTGCATACATCACCACAAAACATTCCTAAATAATGTCAAAGGTACACCTCCTCTTCATTTTAAAGTTATGCCATGAGAAATGCTAATAGTAGCACAATGCCAAAACTGTTAATTGTATACAGCTGATTTTTTCTCAGAGAAAATCAACCTTTATGTCTCCTTTTATATCAGCTGTATCTGATAACAATCATGGAAAGAGATCTATGTTTAAGTTCCAGTTATTGTCCTAAGCAGAAAAAGCCAAATCATGGTGATCTAATCTCTTTAAGGGTAAAGATGGAAATTGATGGACTTTCTGAGGACAACAAACTTTAAAATACCTGTTGTGCAGTAAGTACAGTAATTTCCATCTTTCAAGAGTAGAGAAGATTAAGGTGAACTCTATGGGCAAAGAGCACTAAATCAGTGCCAAGTCAAAACCATTAGCAAATTCTGTTTGAAAGTGGAGCTTTAAAACAAAATTAGAAAGGAAGATTGCATGCATGATGGTGAGAGATGATAAAATTAATCTTCAGTCAACTGGAAAGCCAAATCACCTATTCATCCCACCATAATTTGCCACTGCATCCAGCCTAGGGAAGGAACTGGAATATAAATAAATTAGGTTTGGAAGAGACAGCAGGTGTAATTCAGGTATACTCATGTTTTACAATTGACTAGCTGCTTCAAATCTTTGAGGAGTACTGCCCTTCATGCTGTACCTGTTTTCTCCTTTGTTCTCAATCAATTCATTTTTATGTGTTTTTTTTTTTTGTTTTTGTTTTTGGTTTGTTTGTTTGTTTGTTTGTTTTCAATTTTAATTACATTTCTCTTGAATCTCTGATAAGATCTTCTCTAAAGAATATGTTGGAAATTTTGGTATTTGGGTGAAAATTAGTGTTTTCAAAACACATCTCAAGGAAGTTGCCCTTCTAGTGGTATCAAGAAGTTTTTAGGCACTTTTACTCTCCTAAACAGCTTCTTTATGTGTTTCATGTAACTGGCTGTTGTTGAGTGCCAAAAAACCTGCATTTCTTCACTAATGTTTAGTTGTACCCTAATCCAGGCCACTTTCACTAAATAGATGAGTGTAAAAGGCATTACATAAAGTGGATTTTATTCTGCATATCTTTGTTTCTTGCTTCTGAGGTCCCTGAAGACCTGATAACTAAAAAGCAACCCTGAATAACAGGAATGTAGGAACAGATGTTATTTGGACACTCTCACATAATAAAGACTTCTAAGAATCCCTGATGCCCAATTATCTAAACACTTATTCTTAAATTTCCAGCCAGTGCATGATGAATTTAGTCTATTTTAGCTGAAAACAGAAAGCAAGTATTTAGGGTGAAAGTGATGTCAATCAAAACAGACATATAAATGGACCGTGTAACACTATCTCACACAGCATACATAACATAATCAAATAGATAATTTAAATGCTATCAGTGTATCCTGTAATAATTACCACAAATATACCATAAATACCACGTATAAAGAGGGTAATTATTATCTTGTTATTTTGGAATTATTTTGGATACTAGAGCATATTACATTATTATTTAAAAAAAAAAAAAAACAGCCACACAGTCCTTTCAAGCTTTTGTCTTGTAATAAAAATAAAACCATAGAGATCCAAAACGCCCAAAGACTTGAAGATTTGAAGATGAAGGACTTTAACAGGTTATGTTTGTGGTGTATCATCCATCTTCAATGCCCCACAAGAGCCAGAAGTGTTAAAGTGTTACAGATGATAAAATTACCTTCCTCTTCTCATCTCAGCTAGTCCCAGATACTACCTTCTTCAGTTCAGCTCATGGGTGGCCTGATTATTCCTAGTTACAGGATTACACTGAAGGAACACCATACAATTAGCTTTACATTATACAAAAGACAAGGGAATATTTTTTAAACCCTCTTCTTGGTAAGGCCACCTTCCCCAAGAGAATTCCAGAAGATGAAGGGACAGAAAATAAAAACTCAAAATGTACTTGAAATATTTGAAATTATAACTCTAAATGTAGAGAGACCCAATTGCATCACATTTTTATTTCTGAGAGTGAAAACACTAAATCCATTGCAACTTGCAGAACTCGATGATCACTGAATCAAGACACTGACTTTTTGTTTGTTTGTTTGTTTGTTGTTTATTTTTTTGTTTGTCTGTTTGTTTTTCAGTAATAAAAGTCACAGTCATGCTACACAAAGGAAAGAGACCTAGATAAACTTAGGAGTGTACCAACAAGTATCTGTTAACTATCATTTCTATGAGTTTATTAAATAATAATAATAATAATAAATTTTAAGAAATAATTAAATGTGATATTATAAATTAACAACCTTTTTTCTTTTCTTTTCTTTTCTTTTCTTTTCTTTTCTTTTCTTTTCTTTTCTTTTCTTTTCAGTATTGAGTGTTGTGCAAACAAATAATAATAATAATAATAATAATTAATAATAATAATAATGGACTAATTAAATAAAATGATAAATTAAATGCTATATCTGTTTGTTTTATTTATTTATTTATTTATTTTCTGTTGGCTATTACTGACAGATTGTACTAACAGCCCTTGCCATGATTATACCAAAAAACAACATGAAGTAGTTATCTGTACCTTCTTCATTACTTTCTTCTTTTTTTATTATTTTTTTTCTTTAATTGGTATCATTAGGAGCCAATCTGTGTTGAAGGAGTCAGAATCATTCTAATGTTAAAATTCATCTTCAGTCTCAACTTCTTAATATTCTGCTCTCACTAAGGGTTATACACACAAAATCGTAATGCTGTAGGGATTTTCCTTTGTAATATACATGAAGACAATACAAAGCAATATGGATTATTTTCTATACATTTGTATCTGTGAGGCATGTGAAGCCCAAATAAGGATAGAGAAAAGCGGGATAAAATCAAATATGAATAAATGGCCTTTCATGATTGAAAAACAAAGAGGTTTTCAAACACTGAGCATGTACGTTCAAATCACCTTGAAGGAGGTCTAATATATGCAACAAACACTGTTGAGACAAGGGAGACACTAAAAAGGTAACATTTTCATTTGAAGTAACTTTGAAGAATCTGGTCAAGAGTACCTTACTGTTCACTTTTTCTTGCATAAAAAGAATCTATTTCCAGGTGATTTATGTCTTCTCATGAAAAAGTTTTACCATCTTGTATATTAAAAAATTAGAACAGCTTTTTTATTTAAGGCTTGGATTTCTTAGGATGCTTGCCTCCGTAATATCTCATAAATAATCATAGAATCATGGAAGAGCTTGGGTTGGAATAGAGCCTTAAAGTTCACCTAGTTCCAATCCCCCTGGCATGGGCAGGGACATCTTTCAATAGACCAGGTTGCTTAAAGCCCCATGCGACCTGGCAGTGTAATTAAACTTAATTTTCTTTGTTAGTAACATTTCTCACCTTTCACTCCAGAGTGGGCTACACTAAAGCAAAACAGAGTGTTAAAACCTGATTTTACAGCACTAGTAGAGAAAATATGTCACCTTTTGTAGCAATGTGAAGTGAAGTAACAAGCTGTTTGATATGCTTTACTGAAAATTATTTATTGCAAAGCTCTACAGAAAGTGACAGTTCATCAGGCTGGGCTGGTGGAAACAAGTCTCTAATAGTGAATCAGACTGATTACCAGCAAAACCTTGGAGCACATAAAGCAGTCAGTTCCTTCCTACGGGCCAAAACGTTTCTTCTTCAGATACATAGCAAAGACTGGCTCACAAGTTTGGGGGTGTCCTAGTCAGACAAGAGAAACAGGAGTCAATTTATCATTTGGACAGAACTTTAGCACTTTCCTTAAGATGGTAGACCTGTGGCCTATTATTTTGATATAGCAGAGAAGGCTCCAGATACAAGTAGTAGTGTTCACTTTCCACCCAATGCCAAAAGTCAGTGCAGTGCACTAGTGGAATCAGGTTCTAGCTCTTTCTAGAGGTCTGAAAGTCACCTCAGGAAGGTGCTATAATTATTATGATACAGGGTGGCAGCAAGCATAAGATGAAGAACTTTACTTCTGAAGCTAGATCTTTGTACAGCAAAAATAAGGCACAGAAAACGACTGTTTTCAGAAGTATTTTTCCACCCTTACATAACAAATATATTTACGCTAAATTCCATAGCCCTGTTTTACCCTGACGGTATCTTAAATAATGAAAGACTTGGGTCACTGATGCATCAGGTACCATCCACAGTAGGTTTGTCTGACAACAGTGAAGATTTAAAGAATATGAGTGCTGACTATAAAAAAAAAAAATCAAATCAATCTGCAAAAATATTATGAGACTGGCTTTTACTATGTTTTATTGCAATATGCTTTTTCATTGAGATATCTCATGATTATGCATATTTACATGTATGTGAACAAGGACAGAAACATAGTATGGAATTATCTAAATATTAACTTTTACTGAGTATTACACTTGTAGAGGAAGTAATTGAATACAGATGCAACATGTACACATGTAGCATTACTGGGACTTAGTGCGTAAAATAAGTACAACTTAAGTATGCTAATTATAATTTCAAATACACAAAACAGGAAGGTAAGTGATATGTGGATCTTCTGGTTCCAGCTTCCACAGCAGCCCATTAATTTCAAATTTTGCATTTAAGTTACAGATATACCTATTTCCAGTCCTCATGTCCATAAAGAAAAACTTGAATATGAGAATAAAACCTTACTATGTTGGCAGACAGACCCAAGATATACCTCAGGAAGTCAGTTGACCAACTGAATTTTTGAGACTGATTGATATTAGGAGGCTAAGCTGGTTCTGCAAACAAAGGAAAGAAACAGAGGGAGATATTATCACAATTTTTTTGTCATTTTCTGTGCTGTGCTCAGCTTGCTTCAACTATGAGCCTCCATTTGCATGGCTGGTAGCACTACAGAAGACAGAAAGTGTACGAATGAGTGGGAAGTTGATGCAGGTTACCTGCGTGAAGTTTGCAGTATGTGAATCAGCACACCTAGTCTTAACTCTACTATTGACCTGCCTGGGCTGTACTCACTGCAGGTAAGGGGCAAAAAGTACCCTCTGAATGACATCTATAGCTCCTGGGCTTTAACCCAGCCCAGGGCAAAAAGTCCAAATCCATATGGGAAAAAGCAGTAGTAAAAAGTAAGAACTGTGTTAGGAGAGGCATGTTTTAAGAAAAAATAACAAATCTAACCAGTTGATCATTTTCTTTCAAAATCCTTTTGGACGCATACAAAGCACTGTTCTCTACCATATTACCATTTTTTCCTCATGCTTACTACAACAGGTCTAAGCACATTCATGGAAGCATCTCTGTACAGACCTTACATAAAAGTTGGCTTAATTTTCCATGACAAACAGATGAGTTGTTTATCTAACAGAAACCAAGGTTTACCACTAGGCAGGCAAAAAAGAAAGAGGGCTAAAGTGTGCAATAGTGAATGCTGCTATTTTAACATACAGGTTAAGATATATGTGCAATAGGACCTTCAGAGCACGCATTCCTTAACAGGGATTCCTTAATTCCTTTCTCAACTTCTTGTCTGTCAGTCATGTAATGTGTTTCTTTACTCATGCTTTGGTTAATCTGGAGGCTCCTGTTTTTTATCCGAGTCCTTATTTTTCACAAACATGCAGCCAACTAGGTGATAACATTGATGGCAGAGGGTGAGAAGAGAAGAAGAACAGCTGGATGCTGTCAGGAAATTCTGCATCTAGGCCAATAAAATTCAGTTTTATGGTCTTGCACTGATACAGAGCAATGGCATTGAACATTGAGCACCTTAGTATATAAAGGTACAAGTTTTTTTGTTGTTTGTTTTGTTTTGTTTTGTTTTTCTATAAAGTGGAGGATTTTAAATGACTTTGAGCATGAGAAGAAGATCCTGCCTGCTGTGATGAAAGTTAGCAAAGCCAATTTAGAGTGGTTCTGATAACCGACCCCATGTCATGCATTTTGGCTTATGGCTAAATGTAGTGAATTTTCCACATTTAAACTGAATAATTTAGTCAAAATCTTTATTAATTATAGAAAAAAATTTCATTTGCTGCTACCAGTAACAAACTTAGAACACTTTTGTCAGCTAATGCTGTTATTATTTTTATATTGTTCTTTTCTCTAGAACTTTTCCTGGGAAATGAGAAGAAAAAACATAATTGTTAATGCCATGGCTAGAATTCTGCAATTTATATTGAAACAGTTGTTAGACTATTGCTTCTTTCATTGTGTTTGGGACATTAACTTCACTGAGATTGAGATCACAGTAATGTAGGAGTTCCATATTTGCTTGTTACTTTCCTTACCAAAGAACATAATGCAAGAGGACAAATGTCAAGAAAATCCCAAAGTGGATCAAGTGTGATCTACCTCAAGTAAACACTTTTATATTTCCATCTTAGTGAAGACAAACACAAATCAATAGAATAACAAATTTTCTGAATTTCAGTTATTTTAAAATTGGTTCAGCATTTTGTGTGAAAACTCTACCTTTAAATAGGTTCCATACTCTGAAACTTGTGAAAAATATTTCACCTGAAAAAAAAATATATAAATTAAAAGTAGAAAAAAAAAGTTAGAATAATAATAATGATTAAAAATAATAACAGTAAATAAATAAAAGACATTGATGTGATCTGACAGAATATTTGTTTCAAAAGAGCACAATGTAAAATATGATTCCCTATGCGAGCTCTGCCTCTGAATTCTTTCAGGAACAACCAAATACCACTAGAGTACATCTGTAACAGATTTTAATCTTTTTTCATTTTGTCTTCTCCTTTTCTATTTTTTAAAAGAAACAGATAGCAGCAGGCTAATAGAAGGAGAAAAAATGAGAAGAAAAAAAAATCACACCTTTAATCCTTTTCTGATTGGCAGACTGGAAAGCTCTAAATTATTTAACAAAAGACTTCTAACAGAAGTGACACAGAGAGGAAACCTTCAAACAAAGAAAGGACACACTGAGAAGTAAAAACCACGTTCATCTGTATCCCCTTCGTCCCAAGCAGCACTTCATCTCCTCACTATTGAGTTCCTTCTGTCACAAAACTTCAGCACTTTGTAGTGATTTTCACAAATGATAAAGCATGTTTTTTCTCTTCCATAATTTCAAGTGTTAAGAGTGAAATTTTCTGAAGAAGGTTGACTAATATCTTATGTGAAAGCAACTAATACTCAACCATTCTTCCAGATTCAAATTTCAGGCAACCAGAAGCAACCAAGACATGACAGACAATACATTCTTAACAAGAAACAAATGCGTTTCTGACTAAGGAAGGAAGGAAGGAAGGAAGGAAGGAAGGAAGGAAGGAAGGAAGGAAGGAAGGAAGGAAGGAAGGAAGGAAGGAAGGAAGGAAGGAAGGAAGGAAGGAAGGAAGGAAGGAAGGAAGAAGGAAGTCTACTGTAGATCTTTGAAAAATGTCTAGCACTCTGCTTTTCAACTGATACCTGGATTTTTTTTATTTTGTTTTTTACTGAACATTCTCTCCACACCCAAATAGGAACACCCACTTTCCATAACAGCTTTCAACATTCCATTAAAGAATTCTTAGAAAATTAAAACTTTTCTCAGAAAAATACTGATGAAAATGTCTTTTATTGACTCTATTGCCAAGGTTTTCCATAGGAAAAGTTAAGAACAGCCATAAAATCTGAGAAGTTGTCAGTGTTCAACTATAACCCTTGCAGAATCAGAGGTCAGCAGGAGGTCTTGAGAAGTTCCCTGACCGAGGGGCTCAAAAGCCTAGAACTACATGATCCTAAAAACACAGTTTTGTGTATTTGGACTCTCAGAGTGTGAGAGTTCATAAATGCATCTGGCCAACTACTGTCAAAACATTTTTTCTAGTAGACAGCTCTGTTAAAATTTTCACTTTGCATGACAGTTTGCTTTGGGTTTCTTATTAAAAAAATCCCAAACAATAATCATAGAAATTCCCAACTTGTTTTTAAGGAGTTTCTTCTCAGTGTAGCAGGCACAGAAAGCTCTGGGTGGTTGAGCTATGTTTTTTTAAATGCCATGTGGTGCACCTGCTAGACTCAATGCAATCTGCCACATGGTCCAACCTGCTAGACTCTAGACTTAATTCAATCTAATCTTCTGGTACTCCTAAGATATCAGTCTCTTATGGAAGTACATTATTAAATACTGCTTGTACCCTCAAGACAAATGGACAACCAAAGAGAACGAAACACATACTGTGCAGAGCTGTGATCTACTGTCCCCATTTACCCACTTCTGGCCTCTATATCTATGGGACTCAGGTGCCTGCTATTTTAGATGGTAATCTACAGTTACAGAAGCATATATGGGCATGGAGCTAGTGTACTATATGACTAATGGCTGAAAGACAGACAGAATTAGACAACTCTGGAAGCCCAGTAGAATCAAAAATAAATAAATAAACAAATAAATAAATCGGTAACAGACTTTAAGATCAAACTTATTTCCTAATCCACAGGTTACCTGAATTTATTGTTGGATCTTAAGCACACATAACAAAGAGAAAATCTTTACCATAACATTTGGACTGTACCCATTTTTTGCATTCACAGCTTTGCCCAACCCCAATCTATTCTATTTGTAGAGAGGATACCTTAGGTATGTACAGCAATGATATCTTGTCCCTTCCAGAGCTAGACCTACATCCCTGCTGGAGCATGAACCCATGCATAACTATAACAACCACATGCAGTGCTGAACTGAAGATAATCTTGACCTGGTGACTAACCAACGCTGTAGACTTTGTTGTGCCTGCTCCTGGACAGAGTAAGGGTAGGACTAGTCCACCTATCTAAAGCTACTCCAAGAGCATGACTGCAAATGATGGGTTCTCACCAGAAGCAGCAGCAGCAAAATCTGAAAGACACAATATCTGACTGAGGCAAATGAAATTCCCGAAGAGCTATGATGTGGATCAAAAGAACATTTAGCTAAATTTTATAACCAGCATATATATAGTTGAAAGTATAAGTATTCTGAAATTCATACCACAAATTGTTTTTTCTTTATTGTTTCTTTTGTCATCTGTTAAAATGGAGGAATTATTCATCCAAATTATGTCATAACTCACATCCTGAGTACCGTTTGGGAATATTGCAGGTTATGTGGTGACCCTGGACATTATAGATCTTTAATAAAAATTAAGTAGAGCTATTAGCCTTAAGTATGATTGTTTATTATTTCTCAAATATTAACCAATTATCTAGGAGTGTTAAAGTGGAGACAGGTAGTTCTACTACATACTACATGAATACCTTGAGAGATACTAACATATATACATATATTTTAATTTATATTTTTTTTTCACCTGAATCTTCTTCTACTGTTTAGACTTAATGTCAAAGGACCGCCGACAGAGACAATGGTCAAAGAACTTCATGAATTTCAGGAAGGGGAATATTTATGAAAACATACTGTATGGTTAATGCATGGATAAAGAAGTCTGTAATATATATCAACAATAAAGTTGGGTTAGTGTATCGAAGGTTGTTTGGACAAGATTCAGTTCTATTTTCAAGAGACTTCAATTTCCTTTCACATAAACACTGTGAAATACTTTATGTGACATGTTTATGACTGGCTGTTTTTATGAATGTTATAATTGCAGACTCTTATGAATGTTGAGAACAGTGTTGCCCCTTCAGCAAGCTAAAAAGCAAACAGATGAACATGACAATTATTAGCTACAGTACAGAGACAAAAAACCCAGACCCCAATTACATTGCACCAGATCATAACACTATGTGACAAACCCTTTATAACTTAAGCTTTTTTTTTGCACTTCCCAGTAACTAACGCAAAAGGAATACTTAAGTTGAAGTCTCAGCAATAGATATAAAATTTAGAATTTCTTTCTGACTTACTAGCTTTGTTTTATCAGTACATTCCATTGTTACACTTCAAAAATCAACCATCAGATTTACAGTTCACACCTTGTTAATTTCTGTTTAAATTTTCACTTAGGAAGAGCTTTAGAGAGGATATGCTATAGAGAGATATTGTTTTGCTTCCCCTGTGAAGTGTCTGTTTTATTTTGACATTTAAATAGCTCAAGATATTTAAGCATTATAAGCTATAATCTGTCCCTGAACATGCACTTTTATTGACTAGTCATTACCAAAAAAAAAAAAAAAATCTAACACTACACAGATATTTTAAGGCAAAAATAAATCTGCATCATCACCTTATATGAGGGCAATATAAAAAGGATATGTCATCTGTTCTCATATCCTATATACAAGTAAATAAGGTATCAGTAGAGTTTATTGTTTCAAACCCAGAAGTTGAATGAGACAACATTTATGACTTTAACTGATAGATGCCAGAGAATGACTTAGACAACAAGGAAATATGATAAAATCAAACTGTAAGGCTCTTTAAGCTTTTACAGACCTCCACAGCTCCCTATTCAAGGATAATAATACAAGTTACATGCTTGTGCCTTTCAAGTAAGTTCACGTTCACAGAACCACAGAAAAAGTTGTTTGGAAGGGGCTGGTGGAAGTTCAATCTTCTAGCTAAATCAGGACGAACTTCAAAATTAACTCAGGGTCTTGTTGCAGCTTGTAACTGTTGCATCGTGGCCTTCCACTGTGCATGACTGTAACCTGACTGAAGAATATTGTTGAGTTTCTGCCTGCTTTTATATGTACTTCTTTCATGACTCCTTTATGTAGCACAGATTCATCAGTATTATTACAGATGTACCTTCTAAATACTTCATGGAGTTTCTCTCCTCTGGACTATGATGTTTTGTTTTATGTTATAAATTCATACAAGAAACACACCTTCCTCTCACTTCAGGTTACTTCATATTTTTATCAGTGTTAAAAACATCTGTACTTCACTTTCCTCTCTCTATTAAACTCTTCCAGACCTAGAAAGAAAAAAAACCTCTTAACAGAGATATACAGACATGCATATTTATGGCCTGAGTAGTATAACTATATCTTTTACACATGCATTTTTAAACTTTCACTGACTTATAGCTAAAGAAATAATAATAATAATAATAATAATAATAATAATAATAATAATAATAATAATAATAATAATAATAATAATAATAATAAGCTGCATGTTAAAAATCACTTTATCCAGCTGTTACATGCTTTTAATGAAGACCATGATACCAATTATGTCATTTACATTCTGTTGGAATGTTCCCATTCAAATTACTTGACTACAACTGCAAATGTTAATAAAAAAAGCACCTAACTTCCTCAGCTGTACTGTGGTGACTAAATAATTTTTGTGACTGATCACAAAGTGTTATTGTGTTACTCACAACAAACTTATAATAGATCAACATCTAGTTCTACTTCTAATGTTCCAACACCCCCTGTACTTTACAAGAGTTTCCTTTAAAACCAAAACAAAACATGACAGGCTTTCCCTTCTCCTCATCTATGTTTTGCACTAAAAAATCCAGGATGAGTATTTCTTGGCTATCAGCTTTTAAAAGAAGATCTATCAAACTTATCAATTGAAAATCCTTGAGACAGGTTTTTCCTGTTCCCTCTACACAAGTGGGCTTTTCATGGTAAAGATGTATTGCATCAGATGATAAAACACCTTCTTTAATTCAAATCCCTTAACAAGACAAAATCCCTTAACAAGACAAAAATTTTAAAAGACCTTTACTTATATAAAAATGTAATGTATGCAAAATATAATAAAGTCTATTGCAAAGTATACCTTCCAAGATGTATTCTTATTGTCAGAATGAACTTATTCCCCACTCATCCAACAAATCTCTTAGATTCCTTTTTTTTTTTTTTTTTTTTTTTTTATACTGCCTCTACATCACACCACCTAGAAAAACAAGTTAGCATAATGTTATGTATTAGGTTTATGTGGTGAGGTTTTGGCAGTAGGGGGCTGCAGGGGTGGCCTCTGTGAACAGAGCCCAGCAGCTGCCTCAGGTCACATCAGAGCCAGCTCCAGACAGCTCCAAAAGGGACCCAATGCTGGCCAGAACCAAGCCAAGGAGCAATGCTGGTTGGGCCTCTGGGAGAGCAGATATAAGAAAGGGAAAAAAATGATGTGGAACAGTAGCTGGGGGAGTTTGAAACTGTGAGAGAAAAGGCCCTGCAGACAGCAAGGTGAGTACAGAAGGAGGGCAGGAAGTGCTCCTGAGGCCTGTGGAGAGACCCCTGGTGGAGCAGGCTGTCCCCCTGCAGCCCATGGGTGCCCCATGGAGCAGATCTCCACGCTGCAGCCCCCCCGTGGGTGGAGGAACCCCCGGTGGAGCAGGTGGATGTGGCCTGGAGAAGGCTGCGGCCCATGGCGAGCCCCTGCAGGAGCAGGCCCTAGACCAGAGCTACAGCCTGTGGAGAGGATCCCATGCAGGAGCAGGGGATCTGAGGGGAGCTGCCACCCACCCGTGGAGGACCCGTGCTGGAGCAGTTTGCCCCTGAGGGATGGACCCTGTGGTACAGACCCATGTTGGAGCAGTTCTTGAAAAGCTGCTGCCTGTAGGAAGCCCACACAGGATCAGTTCGGGAAGGACGGCATCCAATGAGACGGACCCCATGTGGAGCAGGGGCAGGGAGTGACTGTGAAGGAGCAGTGGAGATGAAGTACCATAGACTGACCACAGCCCCTATTCTTCATTCCCCTGCACGGGTGGAGGTGGGAGGAGATAGAAGGTGAATGAGGGGGGAGGTGTTTTTAATTTTCTTTTAGTTTTTCAGTTCTCTAGCCTGTTAGTAAAAGGTAATAAATTATATTGATCTCCCTATGCTGTGGTTTTTTTTTTTTTTCCTGTGACAATAATTGTAGAGTGATCTCCCTGTCTTATCTCAGCCTGTGAGCCCTTTCTTTTCTTTTCGTCATATTTTCTCCCCCATTCCCTTTGAGGAGGGGAAGTGAGAGAGTAGTTGTCATGGAGTTCAGCTGCCCAGCTTGTTAAAATCACTACACATTAAGATTACAAAGTCAAATGATTTTTGAGCATTCAGTTCAATCAATTGCAAATTATAATGTTTTGAGATGTCAGTGTCAAAGTTGCTAAGAAATTTGCAATTCAGTGCTCTTGCCTATATGTTTTTTTTGAATTTTTCTTTAGTTAGTTAAATGCATGTCACTTTCTACAGAAGACCACCAATTCATTCAGTGTGCAGAATGGCTGGCATTGTGATCCTGAGGAAGTTTAATACTTTGCTTTCATCAGTGTGTACCTCTCTCGGCTTTTATTTTTTCTTACTCTTCAAATCCAACTCTGAATCCTACCCTTTCATTTTCCCCATTGCTGTTTTCCAGTGTCACCATGGTATAAGAATTTGTTTTCAAAATGACTGTGTGAAGTAGAGATATGTATCTTCATTTTACAACATGATTATGCACACTAACACTAAAGTCAGAAATTTCCATTAATTTTGAGTATTTAGTCAGAAATACCTTAGAGAATAGGTTTTCAAAAACAGAGTGGAGTTGTCCACTAGCAGCATCCACTGGCTTCTTCCATCAGTGCAGCTACTCACAGTATTGTGAAATGATTTCTGACCAGGCACAGAGCAAATGAAGCTCATACAATTAGAGATCCCTCATGAAAAGTTTGGCATGAGGATCTTGCTAAATATCTTTATAGGATGGCAAAGAATTTGGTTTTCGAGAGTGGAGCAAGACAATAACAAGACAGCATAACCTCTCAGCTGTATTCACTAATACCTTCCCATTTTCATACTAATGTGGGGATGAAGGATACAACAACCTTATCAATGTTAGTTCATCCCTGTTCTGTATCACAAAGAGATATTCACTGGAAAAAAAAAAAAAAAAAAAAGAGAGAGAGAGAGAGAGAAAAAAAAAAAAAAAAAAAAAAAAAAAAAGAAGAGTCAACAGTCACATAATGAAAGGATGAACCTAAATCTGTCACAGTACTTCTGCACTCAGTTTGGGACTCAGAGATTAGGTTCCTGCCTCCAAAACTACAAAACCTGTGAACAGACCATCAGCTGCCCACTAATCCTAAAGGTACTTAAGTTTTCATTATCACCTTCTCTTTCATCATTTTTAACTTCAGAGCTCCACAGGCATCTAAAATTGAGTATTCCAAGTCTTTACAGACAGGGCAGCTCAACAGCCAGCCTCTGCACCGAAGCTCTTGTCAGTACTTGGAAGCCATGCTTTCAAGGATGTCTTTGGATGTCTCCAAAGATTTTGCCTCAGACATTGCTCTCAAAACGCATTTAATATACTCCAGAATTATCAGCTTCTCACAAAAAGATATTCTGTGGTCTGGAGGGGGTCTTTCTCTGGCTGATTTTAAGAAGTATCAACTGCTCTTTTCTTTATAAATAGCATATAGTTATCTGTCTCCATGAAGACACTGAACTCTGCATCCTAAATGTATAGAAATACATGTACATCATTTCACCCCTAAAAATACAGATACACTGCAGAAATTAAGATGCACCTCTCTTCTGACCCTTTCCCACTTCTTAGCTCCAGGCAACAGCATTCTAATTGGACTGTTCAGCATGCAAACATTTTAAATTTCATTCCAAAGTACATCATGTTCTTATTGGAGGATTAATGAGAGGCCAGTGTCTCTGCTTCTGAGATTAGTTCTTTATGTACATTCTCACTACCAGTGTAACATTCTTTTAATTTCTGTAGAACTGCCTGATAATTGGCTTCTTCTTGAACATTTTAATGGAAAACTTTTCAGCAACTCTAATGTCATGGAGTTAAAGATACTAAAAAAAAAAAAAAAAAAATCCAGTTTTCTCTGTAGCTCCATTTACTTTCATAAAAAGTTCAAATTCTTATTTTAATCTCTTTCAGATGGCTGCTGTATGTCTCTAGAGTTCAATTTGAAGTGGGATATTCAGTTGTTTCATCATCTTTTTAACAACTTTGTGTCTGTATTTCTTTCAAGAGCTTTCTTCATGTCTTTTACTTCTAGCATCAGGTTAAGCTTTACAACTGTTGTTGAAAAGTTGTTTCTCTGTCATAATTGTTTTCTGCATGTTAGAAATAAGTTACAAATATATAGCAAATCTTGAAAAGGAAGTGAAAGAGATATGTATGAATTAGTTCTTTAATGCTGTAATATCTTAAAGAACAAGCTAAACCAGAGACAGTACTATCATATCACAATGCACACATATGAACAAATATACATATATCCTCTGTGTACTTAGTGGAGATTGTTGATAGATAAGAAAGAAGAGATCAAATGTTCAAAAATAAGGCCAGCTTAATTTTTGTAGTCTAAGTGCTTTGTTAGTTCTTTTTCAGAATGCACATGGATAGGGGATAAATTAAAGCTGCTCAAAACAAGTGTGTCTCTGCCTAACTGTTCAGTATTTGACTTCATGACCTTAATAATGCTTTTCAGTGTCATTTTAGATCTTTATTTAAACCAGAATTTTTGTCTGTAATTTTCTTTTCTTTCTTTCTTTCTTTCTTTCTTTCTTTCTTTCTTTTCTTTCTTTCATTCGTTAGTTCATTCTTTCGTTCTTTTGTTCATTCATTCTTTCATTCTTTCTCTCTCTCTCTCTCTCTCTTTCTTTCTTTTCTTTCCTTTTTATTTTCTTTTCTAAAAAAGATATAATGATCTCCTCCTCCTCCTCCTCTGTTATTCCATGGCATTATTTTGAAGTTTCTGTTTCCTTATTCAGTTGGTAAACTGGCCTAGCCTACAGAAAAAAAGCTATCAAGTGGTCTCACGGGAATCCATGGAGACTCTTGTTCCATTTTTTGCCAGTAGCAGAGAATAGGGCAATCTTTAATATTAATAAATAATAAATAATGAATAATAAATAAATTGATGATGATGATGATGATGAAAGCAATAATAAAGCATGGTCAAATCGAAGCAGATTTTAATATGACTGGCAAAAACAGAAGTCTGACTCAATTACTTTCTTTTACCAAACTTCAAGTCTTTGCTCCAAAGTAAGTGAACTCTAGATGAAGAAATGATTACAGAAAGTTTAATGAAATTCACTTTTTAGCACATGGAAACCAAAAAGGTCTCTCTCTCTTTTCTTTTCCTTTTCTTTTCTTTTCTTTTCTTTTCTTTTCTTTTCTTTTCTTTTCTTTTCTTTTCTTTTCTTTTCTTTTCTTTTCTTTTCTTTTCTTTTCTTTTCTTTTCTTTTCTTTTCTTTTCTTTTCTTTTCTTTTCTTTTTTCTTTTCCTTTCTTCTCTTCTCTTCTCTTCTCTTCTCTTCTCTTCTCTTCTCTTCTCTTCTCTTCTCTTCTCTTCTCTTCTCTTCTCTTCTCTTCTCTTCTCTTTTCTCTTCTCTTTTAACATAGGTAAAGCAAGCATATCTTCATTTTCAAGGGCGTCTGAATTCTTAGTTCCATACCTACTCTTGCTCCACCTGTTTCTGTCATCTTTATTTTGTTCTCAAATCTTACAAAAAATCAGAGATGACTGGACACTCAGAATGTAAAGAGTCAGACTACTGCTTAAATCTGTGGATAGAGTAATGAGCACTGGAAACAAAGACTTTATTTAAAGTGTCAAGCAACATTAATAATGATAATAAAACCTATTAGAGAACAGCAAGGTCTACTGTATTTTGACTTTAGTTTTAAAAGAGATAAGAAATTTACTTATTTTTAATTCTTTTTTTTTTTCTGCTACAAATAATTGGGTTCAGATAAGACTGAAATAATGAAGCTAAAATTTAACACAGAAAACAAAATGTAGCTTTATTCCTATACATTAGCAAAGTTCATAAGGAGACATGGTAATTTTCTGTGATCACAGTTTATTTCTGTCTGTATTTGAATTGTTTCTGTATCAAATAATCATATGTACGTATTTAAATATATTTCTATGAAAACAAAATTTAGAAAAAAAATGGATTACTTAGTATCAGACTGTTAACTCAGAAGGTTAATCAAAACTTATGAGCCTGATTCTTGTGTTTCTCATTAGCTTCTTTGCAATTCAATACTTTTTATTATCATTTCCAAAACTGCAACCAAAACTGCAAGTGCTTTTGCAGTAGAGTTACATGCAGTAATCTCTGAATTTTCCTCAGAGAATATATTATTTTGGGGTCTTCATATAACTGCTATCTAGTTTACTACTTTGGTCTAAATTTTTTCGACTAAATCTGCACCATAGAGAAGCACTGCATAGATGAGGTCAAACACTTTTTTGATTGTCCTTTCATCTTGACAGACACAATACAGAGGCATGTAAGTGGCACCTACTGAGAATGGTAACAGACTTATTTCCTAGATTTTAAATCTTGACAGAGAATTTGGAATCTGGATTCAGACAAAGACCATGAAAAATGCAAAAATCTCACTCAGAAAGGTAATAATAATAATAATATTAAAGAAATCACCTGCCAGACATCTTTGAAATAATTTACCTGCATTTTTCACTTCAAAGAATTAAATTTCATTTAATAAGTCTAACTGACTGGAAAAGGGAGAGGCCCTGTTATTACAGGCCTTGTTAGATTAGCACCTTGAAACTGGTTTTGGTCAGTTTGTAATCATGAAATACATTGAAATTGGCCAATATAAAATCACAAAACCAATGATTTGAAATTGCCTCATTTTTGTATATCTGTGATGTTAAACAGCTGCCTATGATTTTGCAGATTTGTACCTGTATAGGTGGCTTTAATGAAAGAAAATTCATGTTCAGGTGATTGACTTCATAGTGAACTTCCCTATGAAAAGCACTTTATTCAAATCTGGAGAAAGACTGCCTGTATGAAGTAGTATTTGATGAGCTGAAGGCTGACAGGGAAAGGGAGGCCCTCATGCACAGACATTTCTTCCCTGTGATCTCTCATATCCATCCCAAGCTTGACAGATTTTGTTTTGGCACAAGATGATAATCACTATGAGAATAACAGGTTCACAGGAAGAGCTGGGTAGTGTGGGAGAAATACGTGACATGAGAAGAGATACAGGAAGGATAATGTCAAGCATCGGAGTTAGAGGGTAGTTTGTTTGAAGGTGGCAATGTAGAAAATCTTGGAGGCCCTTGTATAGAAATTTTGGTGTAACCCTTTGGTAGCTGCCTTAGGATGAGTGACGGGAATGAAAGCAACGTGTACAGACAAGAGCAGGAAATTCAGTTCATAGAATCATAGAGCAGCTTGTGTTGGAAGGGACTTGAAAGACCATCCAGTTCCAACAGCACTGCCATGGGCAGGGATACCTCGTTGCCCGAAGCCTTGCCCAACCTGGTCTTGAACACAGAATCACAGAATCACAGAATTTCTAGGTTGGAAGAGACCTCAAGGTCATCGAGTCCGACCTCTGACCTAACACTAACAGTCCCCACTAAACCATATCCCTAAGCTCTACATCTAAACGTCTTTTCAAGACTTCCAGGGATGGTGACTCCACCACTTCCCTGGGCAGCCTGTTCCAATGTCTAACAACCCTTTCGGTAAAGAAGTTCTTCCTAAGATCCAACCTAAAACTCCCCTGGCGCAACTTAAGCAACTTAGCACCTCTAGGGATGGTGAATACACAACTACTCTGAGCAACCTGTTCCAGTGTCTTCCTACCCTCTGAGTGAATAATTTCCTCCTAACATCTATTCTAAATTTCTCCTCTTTCATTTTAAAACCATTCCCCCTTGTACTGTCATTATCTGATTGAGCAAAAAGTTGTTCTCCATCTTTTTTTATAACCAGCCTCCCCTTTAAATATTGAAATCTTCAATGAGGTCTCCAAGAAGCCTTCTCTTCTTCAGGCTGAACAGCCACAACTCTCTCAACCTTTCTTCATAGGAGAGGTTCACTTCAAGCCTTCAACCTGACTGCAGTCATGATCTAAAGGCACACCTACTTTTAGGGTCATATAATACATAAAAAGAAATACATTTAGCTTACCCTTTCCCCCATTCCTTCACCATTTAATCCACTATTCACATTTCTAAGCTAGCCTTCCAAGGAACCTACATAAATCAAGGAATCAGAGAATCACTGTAGCACTGGGGTAGGAATGTAATTAGTGACAGTGCCATGACAGGAAAACAAGAAAAAAAGATTACGGAAGGAGCCAAAGCCCTGGAAGTCTCCCAGTCACCCTGTTCATGACCAAGATGGCACAGCAGAACGATGTTCCTGGAATACATTGGACCCTGTCTTGAGGGTGACATCTATACATCTCTTCAGTGCTCTTCAGTGCTATTTCTGCCAAGCAGAAATAAAAATGTCATTACATTTCATTATTGTGTTATCACCTTTGATTATGTTTTAACATAATAGATTTCATGATCTTTTCAATATTTTGTTTGACCAAGGAAGAAATTCTAGGTGTGTTTAGAGTATGCTATTTATAATTTAATTTAGAATCTGTTTGTAAGAAGAAATGTATAAATAAAGCCTGTATAATGCAAATTTGTCAGTTGCAGCCATCTGGTGATGAATATTTTTTCCTTCTGAGATAACAATGGTTACACCTTGCCATGCTTAACATCCATGTAAATTACAGATATTATTGTACCATCTTTCGAGATTTCCTTTATAACTATGAAAATCTTCTGTCATTCTTCCTCAACTCAAGTGAGTAAAGGAGCATGCATCTAAAGGAAGTCGAAATTGGACCTATGTGGTATTCAGAGCTGAAATTTAATGATATGAATTTTGAAAGGTGTCAGACACACTGGTCAAAATTTCAGGTGATATATTTGAGCAACATTGTATTTGCACATTTATAACTTTCATGCTATTACAAAAAAAAAAAAAAAGAAAGAAAAACCAGTAAAAAGCACATATAAATAATGGATGCTCAGAGTACCAGTGCCTCATGTAGAGTTGCAAGAATTATTCATAATAAATAAGTTATACGATAATTTTTTCTTTCTTTTTTTTTTTTCTGTTTGCAGACTCTGTGAACAGTTCATAATTTTCTCAGATTTGTTTATTTGAAATTAATCAATTAATTATTCATGTGATTCATTCATAGCTCTATCTTATAGTGAAAGAATTAATTGGAAATAGATACTAATAGGGAATTTTGATGTTATGATTGCCCAGATATTTTATTGAGTTTATTTCTCTTCTGTCAATGGCTGAATAAAACTTCAGCTCCGGTTTACAAATATTCATGTATATACATTTTTAAATCATATTTGATTGTGTGATCTATATACCAGTGAACGTTCCTGCTAGTAAATCCCTCTACTAAACTATCTGGAGAATTAAAATATGATGAGTGAAAAAGAAAGGCTGAGTAAGCATTGAAGGAATATTTTCTATAATATTATGTTGAAATGGATTTTTAGTGACAAAAAAAAAATAATAATCTTTGTTTATTCCTGTTACTTGCACAAGGATATACTTACTAAATGGTATCAACATATTGCAAGGCAGTAAATGTGTTCATTATACTGTGACTCGAAAGGATGGCAAGTATCATGGGGCTAAGGGATCAGAAGAATGAGGATTCAATTCATTGGTTTGTTGGTGACAATTTCAATGTTGAGTACTAGAACTCCCTGACTGACATTCAACATTCATCGAAATATTCATTGAAAGAGTCAAAAAAGATACAAAAAAAGAGTAACTAAAATGATTACAGAAATGAAGCAGTAGTATTAATAATTGGGAAAAAAAAATGGAGAGGGCTGAGGGGAATTATAATTGAAGTTTATAAAATATTGATGATGATGGAGTTAGATCATCAGGAATCTTTATTTAGTAATTTCCTAAAATCTAGAATTGTGGAACTGTTACTAAACCTAGTAGGAGGGGAATTAAAACAGATGGAAGAAAAAATTTTATTTTACTGAACAGGTACTGAACTTTTCAAAATGGCTCTCATAGAAGATTATGCAAACACATAGTAATCATATTCTTATCATTTCAAAAAGAAATTGGACAATCTCAAGGGCAAAGCAGATACTAGATAGAATACGCAGGAAGGGGAAAAAGCAGGTGGACAAATTCACATGTTAAATGCCATCCCCCAGTGCCAGTGTTAGAGAAAAGGAATGGGGTAGGCCACTAGATGTGATAAGTGTCACTCAATAGGTAGTTTATCATGTTCTCATAGCATTTGAAACTTTTCTTGTATGTCCAATTTCAGTTTGTACATTTCTGATTTCCTATTTAACATCAATCAGTTTCTTGTGATCGAGTAACATGAGGCAGAGATTACTAAAATTTCAAAGTGTTGACAGAGTAGGGTAAGCCATTATATCTATATATTTTCCTTACAGATTTACTGGAACATATTCATTCCATGCACACCATCCCCATATGAACTCTTCATAGTTTATCATCCCCACAAGACTGTACACTTAACAACCCTTGCTATTAAGCCTGCTGCTTGTGAAAGATGAAGTATAATTGTGTTCCATTAACAATGTCTGTCTTCAAGGATTGTCTCATCCTGGGTTTTTGTTGCTGGACATGGGAATTGTAAACAAACAGGTCCTAAACAATGTTTTTGCACTGATATAGCTTCACTTGTGGTAGACCCTTAGGAAAAAAAAAAAAAAAAAATGACAATAAGAGTAACAACAACAAACAAAACTGTGAACAACAAAAAAAAAAAGTATAAACATTTGAGATGACAGAGTCATCTCAAGCTCAATTATACAAAAACATTTAAGAAAAATGTACTTCCAGGCTTCATAGCTGACATTCTGTGATTCTGTCCCATTGCTGACAGAGATAAAGAAAAGGGCTAGTTTTCTTTACTTAACCTATACTTTCTTCCTCATGGCCTAATCAGGAAAAAACAGGGAATGCTAGAGAATTTTCTGTCACCTGTTTCTCTCATGGTAACAGAGGAAAATATAAGTGATTCCTAAAGTCTTATCAAGCCCCAAATTTCTAACATATCAGAGGAACACATAACTGAAAAAATAATGTATTTCTGAACAAAACAACTAAAAATAATACTTTCTCCTTTACCTAAAAAAAAAAACATTCTGATTTTTTGCCTATAAAGATATCGGTAACACTGCTACTAATACTGCAAGAAAAACAAAATTCCTTTCCTCCCTTAGCCATGTGTAATACTATGTCAATGGTGGTGAAGCCCTGAGTGTGTCTGCAACAGTAACATTTTAACACAATTCATGCAGTTACATAAATTTTCCTTCTTGTCATAGAGACATTTTCAATTTAAGACATACATTGAGGCTATGTAGTAACTGAGATGATTTCTCTGTGTTTATATTTCTTCAGAGAGATACTATAACAAACTTTCAATACAGAGGTTAAGCATCAAAGTCAACTACATGTTGTTGGCATTCATTTGTCTTCTGAGTACAAAAGTACATTTTGAACATGGGAGAGATGAAGCAGAGTTTAAATCAGTCTATGTTAGAGGTTAGTTCAAACAGCATGGAGCACAATAGAATTGGCCTATATTGGAGGAAAATACATAAAGACAGCAAATAATATAGCCTAATATATAGACTAAATAAACTATATAAATATATAGTGTCTGGAGAGATGCTGCCACAAGTGAGAGAAGAAATTTAAGGATGAAAACTTCTACTGAAAATGTAAATAGAAATATAGAGTGCAGATCAAATTGCTTCCTTGTTTAAAATACTAGCTGAATTAGACCAAAACCTTTCTATAATCATGGTAATGTGAAGAAGAAAACAAAAAATTAAAAAAAAAAAAAAAAAAAAAAAAAAAGAGGCATATTTACTAGTAGTAATTAGCAATTGAAACATATAGAAATATGTGGGAAGAGGGGATGTTAAAGATTTGATTAGCCTTGGAGAACACAAAATAAAATATAGATACTTGCAATGTCTCTTCCTCTCCAGGCACTTTGTTTGCTCATCACTGTCGAGATGGTTCTAGGCAGAGCAATAGAAACATGGCCATAATTACCTGGAAAGTAGCGCTGACATCTGAATGTCCTCTAGAATTTATTTATTTATTTATTTATTTGAATTCAGTGAAAACTGAAGAGGATTTTCAGTATGGCTGGACTTAATATTAGAATTGGATTTCAAAGTTCTGAATTAATATTATTCTAATTAGATACCTAAACTCCATTTTAGATCTGAGACCAAAATATTTCAGATGCTTCCTTTAGTACTCTAATGTTTTCTCTTCCTCACAAGTTTGTATTTCTAGAACCAGAGGTTACGCATTTTTTGGAGGCAAACAAGGTGTTTGAATCTTTATTTCAGTAAAAGTTAGAAAAAATATTTTCTTCTAGGAATATACTCTTGCAATATCAGGATATCTGTGGCTCTACTGTTGTGGATGTATAAGATATATCCATAATTTTTGAGGCCATAATTCACTTTTTTTTTTTTTATAAATTTTGTAGTTTCCAGGTGTTGACTATGTTAACATCTAAGGTTCACCAAGAAAATCCTGTTATTCACCACCTTTTTACTAACATCAGATTATGTTCCATATAAAGAATATGGCTTCATGTAGTACCTGCAGTTCCGTTATATCTATTTTGAGAACCAAACTATTACACTTAAGTGATACAATATCTGTGAGTAAACCCTTTGCTTGTGGTTGAATTCACCTTTGAAGACTATGCAAAGTTATTTTATTGTAGCACATATGACTGTTAATATATGAATAGGCCCCACTTTCACCTACTTCTCGCTTAACACATCACATACAGTTGATTTTTATGCAAATCTAATTTTATCTAGTACATTCTATGTACTAGATATATGTACTATATTTATTTATTGTCAGCTGACCAACATATATAAATTTTGAGTGTCTTCAGATAGGACTTTCATACAATATCTCTTTCCATATAGCAGATATTTATTTGTTCAAAAATATTACTTTCTATCCTCCTTTGGACTATAGGACAGCAGAGCTGTAATTCTACCATTTCAGGCATCCAGGATGAAGACACAGAGACTGGTACTTCATGAAATAAGTAAATCATAAGTGCCCCTCACCTCTGCTCCCCATTCATAACCACTTCCTCCACATTTAAAGTTTGTTGCACCATTCTACCAGTCAATTTAGCTCACTAACCTGGCAGAATAAAATATGTAGGAAGGAAAAAAGAATCTGAATACGATATTCAGGTCTACAGAATGCAACTCTTTCATAAACCAACAAAGGGTGCAGCCAGTTTAACAGAGGAGGACTGTGAGCATGTAGCTAGAAGCAGGAAAGGTAGAAAGGAAGAGTGAGAATTTGAGGAGCAAGAAGCACGGGAAAGCTGAGTAATATCACCCCCTTCTGTCAGCAGCTAGGTTCAGGTACTTGTAAAAACACAACTTGGGCACAGGAATTGCACAACCCCATGATGAAGTAGGCTGCAGCATTTTCACAGCTGTTGGTCTAGAATAAAAACTTATGTTGCAATTACAGCTCCTGTAGGTACCGTCCAAGATGGAACCTGTGAGATCTGTACTCAGTGAGTTAACAGAATTGCTGATTTGTTATTCACCATGACCTTGTTATTTTGTCAGTAATGGTCAGATTTTTTTCAAGGCATACAACATTTCTGTTTGTTGAGCTCAGAAACATTTTGTTTGAAGAGTTAACTAACATTTCCTGAACTTCATAATGTTTCTTGTTTGTTGCAATTTCTGCCACTGATATCAAGGTGCTATGCATGACAACTTCACCAAGGGAGCAAGAAATCCCAGCTAATAGAAAATTCTGAAAACTGGTTTCACTCAAAATCAAGGACTAACATGCCTCCATGATGAGAAGTAATATGATGATTGGAGTATTAAATAAAACTTAAAGTGATTCTCAGAAACCTAGTAGTTGAACCTTAGCTAAACTACTGTATTTGAATTTACTAAGTGTATGAAATCTTCGTGATACTGTTCTTAGGTTAGCCAATAGACTGAAATACCAAAAAGAAAGACACCTGAGACAGAAAGATATCAAGAGCTCAAAGATAAGTGTTTGAAACATTAAAAGCAACTTTTTCACAGAATCACAGAATTGTAGGGGTTGGAAGGGACCTCAAGAGATCATTGGGTCCAACCTCCCTATCAAAGCAGGTTCCCTAGAGCAGGTTGCCCAAGCAGGCGTCCAGGTGCATCTTGAATACCTCCAGAGAAGGAGACTCCACAACCTCCATGAGCAGCCTGTTCCAGTGCGTTGTCACCCTCACCATGAAGAAGTTCTTTCTCGTGTTGGTGCGGAACTTCCTGTGCTTCATATTTTGGCCATTACTCCTTGTCCTATCCCCACAAACCACTGAAAAGAGGTTGGCCAAATCCCTCTGTCTCCCACACTTAAGATATTTGTAAACATTGATAAGATCCCTTCTCAACCTTCTCTTCTCCAGACTGAACAGACCCAGGTTTCTCAGCCTTTCCTCATGGGGAAGATGCTCCAGGCCCCATATCATATTTGTGGCCTTCTGCTGGACTCTTTCAAGGAGATCCTTGTCTTTTTTTTGTACCAGGGAGTCCAGAACTGGGCACAGTACTGCAGGTGAGGCCTGATCATGGCAGAGTAGAGAGGGAGGATCACCTTCCTTGACATGTTGGCCACGCTCCTTTTAATGCATACCAGGATCGTATTCACCTTCTTGGCCACTGGGGCACACTGTTGGCTCATGGCCAACCTGTCGTCCACCAGGACACGTAGGTCCTCCTCTCCAGCAGGTCATTCCCCAGTCTGTACTGATACATGCAGCTGTTCCTTCCCAGGTGCAGGACTCTACACTTGCTCTTATTAAACTTCATTTGGTTTCTTCCAACCCAGCTCTCCAGCCTGTCCAGGTCTCACTGAATGGCAGCACAGCCTTCTGGCGTGTCAGCCACCCCTCCCAGCTTTGTGTCATTGGCATACTTGCTGAGGGTGGACACTATTCCCTCATTAAGGTCATCAATGAAGATGTTGAAGAAGACTGGACCCAGCACCGACCCTTGGGGAACACCACTAGTCACAGGTATCCAGCCAGACTCTGCATTGCCGATCACCACCCTCTGAGCTCGGCCAGTAAGCCAGTTCTCAACCCACCTTACTGTCCTCTCATCTGTCCCACACTTTCTCAGCTTTGTTAGCAGGATGTCATGGGAGACAGTATCGAAAGCCTTGTTAAAGTCAAGGTAGATGACATACACTGCTTTCCCCCCCCTCTACCCAGCTGGTGATGCTATCATAGAAAGCAAAAAGGTTGATTGAGCATGATTTCCCCTTGGTGAATCCATGCTGACTATTCCTCATAACCTTCTTCTCTTCCAATTGCTTGGAGATGACATCCAGAACAAGCTCTTCCAACACCTTTCCAGGGATAGAGGTGAGACTAACTGGTCTGTAATGATGAGCTCTGCAACATCTGAAATTTGGACATGGAATTTATAATGTCAAATTAAGTATTTGAAACTCCTAAATACATAAATTAATTAGCTGAAGAAAAGTGAATGGATTGGGATTCATAATAACCAGCATACTGAACACAAAGATATTTAAACTAGTTAGTAAGAAACAACAAAGAGAATCTATGAAGCTCTGCCTGTTTCATGGAATCCTATATTGCTAACTAGTCGCCCAGCCAACTTTTTTGTAACAGCTTACTGGCTCAAGCTCTTGCCTATGAAATAGTGAGTCAGTGAGAATTTTTTACCTATTTACGTATACTACATAAACACATATATACTACATATATACATATATACATGTATATAAACTACATGCATATGTACATATATACTACATACATGTATATAGGTAATCTAGTGTTTTGAATAAAAATCCTAGTATCCTAGTTAGTGAGATACCCTGCAATTCTGAAAACAAAATTCTTAAGGAAAGAACTGTGAGACAGAACAATGACAACCTGACTTGGTAAACAAAATAGTCTGAAAAGCAAATTTTTACATGTCATGAAATATATAACAGAAACAATTGCCTACATTTAGAAATGTTACAATTTAACATGTACTTGCATATTGGCTCACTCAGTCCTGTAGTCATGAATAGTGAGACAACTTCTTCACAGGGCTATCATCTATATTCATCTTCAAAGCAAATGGAACACTTCTCAGTGTTGAATAGGACAGTACAGCAGTCAACATAGTAGCAGAAACCATAATACCAACACTTAAAGAAAAGCTATAAGCAGAGGTATGTATGATTTTTAAATGAAGTACCTATGGAGGAGAACTTATTTGCACAAAGAGAACATGTGTTTGAGTGAACAGAACTGAAAAGGATTAAAATTTTACAAAAGTGTCAAGGGAAGAATATTAGTTTGTGAAACATCTCAAGTCCTGCAGGGCTAGGATTATAACAGAAGGAGATTTTTATGTCACACTTCAGGGAAAAAAGAAGGTAGATCTATTGTCCTAAGATGTATGCATCTCATAGGGAAAATCCTCCCTTACAACAGAGAATGGAGATGAATGGCCACACTGCTCTGGAAATTACAGCTTGAGGAAAGAAACAAAGGGAATGAGTCCATAAGCTGGTCACCATTGTTGAAAAATGCAGATCTCACACTTATACATGTATATACATCTGATTTAAAGAAAAATAATTGTCATTGTACTAAAGGAGAATAGGAAAGGGAAAATATGGGAGAAGTATTTGACATTGCTTGCTTTTCTACGTTTGATTAATGATAGGTGTTCAAGTGGAGTGCTTAAACTGAAATATCAGTTCAGTTCTGCTGTGAAAAAAAAAATAATAATGATTATTGAATGATATGCAACATCTACTATGATTCACAAGAAAATATAGCAAGTATTTCCTGCCATAGAACTTATATTATGGTCTATAGAAATTACATCTTGATTTGGAAAAATGGTAGATGACTGTAACTGATGGCTCAAGGTGGCTTTGCAAAGAGCAAGAACATTTGAGTCAACAAGTCTGAGTAATACAATAACAGATCACAGACTGGTTCAGGTTAGAAGGTCATGTAGAAGGTCATGTAGAAGGTCATCTGGAGGTCATGTGGTCCTACCCCCTGTTCAAGCAGGTTGTCCAGGACCATGTCCAGGCAGCTTTGAAGATCTCCAAGGAGGAAGACTCCACAACTCTCTGGGCAACCTCCTCCAGTTCTCAGTCACCTGCACAGTAAATAAATGCTTCCCTTTGTTCAGATGGAACCTTGTGTGTTCCAGCTTGTTTCAGTAGTATTTCAGGAAGAGAAGTAAATAAACATTTCACATCATAGTTTGGGCCAAACTCAAACATGTCTTCCAGCAAATATGAAAAGGTCTTACAGACTCATTGGAATGACAAACTCTGAACTATGTAGAAAAGTGTATGTCCAACCTCTTTGAACCAGCAGCCAGAAAACTACAGTGCATTGCACTGTAGAATGCGTTGATAAAATGATGCTGGATAGTTTAAAACTCTTAATGACGTGTTAGATGACCTGGAGGAATAACGAAATACCTTAATAAAGAAGTATTATGATAGTAAATGACAATCAAAGTATCCCATACGCAAGAAGAGTACAGATACATCAAAAATATCTGTTCTCTCTGTTGCAACACAGTCTTGGATCAAAAGAGGAAACCCACAGGCCCCTGAACTACCTCAGGACACCCATAATCATAATATTGAATTATTTTTTTTAACAGTCTGGTTATAAATATTTGAAACACTCCAGAAAACTAATATGGTTTGTAAACTGTTACTGTTTTTTTTTGTTGTTGTTGTTGTTTTTTGCATTTGATTAGGAAAAGAAGATGTGAAAGGCTGGACTTTTAAGCAAGAAGTTGAATTTGTCTACTATGTCATCCTGAGACTCCTGCTATATGACATTGGTTGGTTAGAAAAGAAAGATCCCCATGTACAATTTTTTATGAATGAGGAGGTGAGATCAGAGTAGCTGTTGGCTTATTTAAATCTGATTTCTTAACATAGACTGTCTACTCAGTATGACAGAAGACTGTTAAGTGCTCAGCAGTAAAATTAAAAAATAATAATAACCCATGTATACAAAAAAAAAAAAAAAAAAGGAAATCTGAACCATTCCTAATATAAAACTCACAATAATTCTGAGCAAATGACTGCTTTTAACCGTTATTTACTATATTTTATAGCATAATGTTAACCTAAGTCATAAAATATAATGACTTGGACTGTAAAAGTCGCAGCACATTTTAATTTTCATTCCAAAAATACTGATACTCACTCTTTTTAACTTTTGCTTTAGTATTTTGTATTTAATGCCCAAGAATTTGTTATAAATTGCCATAAAAAAATAAATTAATTTCTAAAGCAAAATAAAAACAAATTATTTCCTTCTGACCCCTTCCATCATCTCCTGGACCCATAAAATAGTTTATTTTATTGAACTGCTCATGGGAAAAAAAATGTAGTCTTTTTCCAGAGTAAGTTCTCTTCAGTGATGTGCCAAATGATCTGATCATAATGAAAGAGCTGGGTAACCATGGAGTTTGTTTTCCATCTACTTTATAACTACATTGCTTATAGTTCATGTTTTTAGCCTGCAGCTACCATGAAACCTTTTTCAGAGTGTTTGACAGCCAAATCAGTTTTTCTGTCCTTGGTCTCCACAGCAGCAGTGGTTGGCTGTAGCCTTTCTGATGGGTATCTAAGTGGTCTCAGGCATAACACCTTGTGCCTAATTGAAGCTAAAGTACTGTACAAGGTGAAAATCAATGTGTGGAGGTGAGAGAGAGCAGTAGAAGCTGTCAAATACCATTTCTGACAAGCACTTTTGGTTGTAAAGGAAACACAGGCCTCTCATAAGATGGAAAATTGTGGTCCTGAGTCTTTGTTTATTAGATGTTCTCATTCTCAACCCCCAGGAAAATTAAGCAATCACAGCAGTTTATTTATTTTTAACAATAAGCAGAGTCATCTAATGATTTGATAGTGATGGTGGCCTTTATTCAGAGATCTACTGAGAAAAGAATAAAGCAAAAACTAAATGTCTCACATCATTTTGCAATATGTTGACAATTTTTTATACAAATAGAAGAGAGAAAAAGAAGCAAAGAGGGAGGACTTTCTAGAATCACTTCTAATCAACTGAGAAGAACTAGATGAAAATTTGAAGATGAAAGGCAATGTGATGAGACTGGCAACAAAACAGTATTTTTTTATTTCTTAGGAAGAAAGAGAATGAGAACAGAAAATTAAGGCATTAGAAGGTATGAAAGCATACTGATAAACTCACAGCTTTGACTAAGCTCCTATGAAAAATCAATCTAATGGAGAAGAAAGAGTTCTCAAAAGTTAACCATTGCTTTAAAAATTATATCAAGGGCACAACTGTATATTACATAGTGGCAGATGAAGGATGGAAAGTGAAATTTTTGATAAAGTGTTTTTCAATCACTTAAAATTTAAGAATGAAGAATAGAGAAGTAGAAGCTAGGTAATTTATGAAAATAAGATTAAAATATAAAATAATATTTGCATATATTTTATTTTAAAATAAAATATAAAATAAGGTTTGCAGTATGAGGAAAGTCAAGGTTCAAAGCAGAATACTTCTGGCAAGAGACACATGTAAGAAGAACACTAGCAAAAGAACACAACGGAGCAGAACGCTATCAATATATGATATCAAGAAATGCAAAGTAAATTTGATGTTTTTTTTTTTCTCCAGTCTTCGCTAAGCAGTTAAACTTCAGTCAAACAGGCAGTGCTTATGACAGAAGGATGAGGAGTCAGGTTACAGAAGGATAAGAATAAGTTTGAGATTGTTAAAAATATTTACATTATTTTTAGTCAGCTGGACAAGTCCATTTAAACTCCAAAATTCACAAGGGAATAATTTCACTACTGTCAGATAAATTAGAAGTCCTTCTGGAAAACTTGTGCTAGTAAATGACATTCCAGAAAACTAACTTAGTGCAGATAGTATTGACCTTTAGAAGTGCAAGGGAGACATAGGAATTACAAACAGGCAGCTTAACTTCGTACAACTGTATTTCAAAAGTTATACAAGTAGAAAGAGGGAAAATAATATAGGAACAAATTAAAAAATATATGAGACCAGTCACACTGGTCTCATTTTCTTCTACAAGATGAAAAGTGTGGAGGAAATATGTCTTGTAGTTTGTTGACAAATAAACTACACACAGTCTTAAGACAGAAAACCAGGGACTAGAATGTACTGAAATATTTTTGAAAACTGTATTTTCACTAGTGAACCAGAAGATAGATATTAAATTGTCAGTTTCCAAAATATGAACTGCATGCTGAGGATGTAGGTAGCAGTCCTTTCCTAAAACAGGCAAGGCCTCAGCTGGAGTGGTCTTTTCTCCTGTATGTGGCATTGTTCAATAAAGGTTTATACAGGCAACGAAGAACAGTAACAGATCTGAGAGATGGTACTTACAGAGAATATTTGTAACATTGAAGTTGTTTAGTTTGAAGAAGATATAAGCAGTAGTAAATACACAATATGCCAATTTAACTGAGAAAAGAAGTAAGTTGTTCCCCACAGTCGGTGCGGGTATGAAAGAAATAAAGACTTAAAACTGTTAAGCTCTTGGAAAGAAGAGTTAGTTTTCAAAATAAGATTGGACAAATATTTCCCTGACTATAACTAATGTTAACTCAAATTGAGATCAAGGAAATGGGCTGGATAACATCCTCAGTTTCCTTCTGCAACTATCTGCCTGGCTGCTGAGGGAAAGACTATCCGCCTGGCAGGAGGGAAAGACAAAACTAGTTCAAGGTTGAAGATCTTACTGAATTAGAAGATTGGGTACAATTCATTACTGTGAAAATAATGAATATGAAGTTATTTAACATTCCCTACAGTTCTACACTTAGAGGTGTGGTGCCTAAGGGCTCTATAAGAATTATACTGACCTTCAGAACAGGAACTTTCCTACATCTTCCAAATGTAATTTATACCAAAAACAAACAAACAAACAAAAAACAAAAAACCTCCAAATTGCTCTCATTATTTTGAATTAATCTTATTTACTATGGTATTGCCATGAACTAACCAAAAACAAAGCCCTGCTATACATAAGGGCAGAGGAGTAGGTAGTTCCTTCATCAGAGAGCTTACAGTTTGAATGCGTATCCAATATATTCTTCCTGTTTTCCTAATAGTAATAGTTCATCTACATGAAGTGGAGTCTTTTATCTTCATGACTTCCAAAGACACAAAAAGATGTGTTTCTGTCAGTAAATCAGTAAAGATAAATTACTTTATCGCTGAAATCTCAAATAAAACAGTTTTATCACTCTAATTTTCAGTGCTCCGTGCATTCTACAATGAACAGTCCAGAAGTTGACCTGTTTGAGGACCATTTAAATAGTTCAGCTTTTGAGTGCTTTGAAGTTTGTCATATTATTTCACTTGGTCTCTCTATGTAAGTGTTTGCACATGAAAAAAATCTATCGAATTATAATTACCTGTATTTCAGAATATAATTAAATACAACAGCTGTAACACAATAGAAGTTGTTTTCTATCATTTCGCAAATTATATAACCTGTATCTTCTTTTTCCAGTCTGAATATGATTTTTCAAGCCAATATGGTTTTAATCTTGTCTAAATGTCATTCTTGTCTATTGTAAAGCATTCCATATCTTTATTTTGAGCTAAAGAATACAACATGAAGAACATATTGCATGAAATGACTGTATGAGGTTTGACTCTGTTAAACATAATTGTTTTATCTTGACATTTTTCAAAAATGTCCACATACTTTTAAATTATTGAATTGTTTGTGCTAAATTGTTAGCATTTTAAAGTGTATTCTCTCAATGTAGTTTTGGTAGAGAATGGAGGAAATGAAAGCAAAATTACAGCATTAGAGAAATGAGTCCTATGATGGAATGTATTTGTAATGGGAATTAAATTTAAACATGTAAAAGTTGTATGCCTTCTTCTAGACAATCTATCATATAACAATATGGTGTATGTAACTTTTGTCTAGTATGAGAGAATGTAACTTTAAAAAAAAAAAAAAGAAAGTAACTATACATAAATATGGGATTTTTCTTATAAATGTCATTGAATTAATTCCCGGGGGTTATTCTCACTGTGTACATTGAGTAACTGTGATGTGATTTTCCTTTTCCAGCTTCTTCAAAGAAATAATGATTCATGACGTCTAAAAGTCACTGTTGATCTAACCTCCAAATTACATAGTTGTTGGTGTTTTTTTTTTTAATAATTATTAGCAATTTCCCATTACAGACAATAAATATTTTAAAAATATATTATTAAAAGATCATTGGTATTCCTATTAAGCTGACAACTTCATACTTTTACAGTGTATTGTAGATAAATTTACTATGCATACTGGTGTATGTTGTTTTGTTGTTTTTTCCTTATCCTTTTCTCTATCCCTTTTGTAACCATCAGTCTGAAATTTTGCAAAGTTATAAATGGCTACTTTCTGTTTGCCAAGCTTTGTTTCTGATTCTTCTTCTCTTAGTTTTAATGCTTTCCTTGCTATCTTTTCTTCTCATAATAGAAATTAAGTGATCAATACATTTATTCTGGGTCCAGTTATTTATTAGGGCTGTTAATGAATCTGCTTCAGGCCACTGCTTACCATTAAGCTTGTTTTAACCAGCTTTGTTGCAAAGGAATGCACTGACATATTTGCATAAACTTGGCTGTGTGGTTTAATGATTTATTGAAACAGAAATATTTCAAAATTTTTCACTGAATTTGATTGAGAGCTTAACTTTAAGACTTGTAAGTTAATGGGTTGCTATTTGTTTACATAGCTGAAAATCTGAACAATGCTTCAGTTTTCCTCATTAGATGTAATAATTTATATATGTACAATATTTTATAGACTAATTTAATAGCATGCAACAATTTTAGATTAAAATGTATCTTATTAATTTGCAAGGTTTATGTTATATTTTAAGGTTATTTTTGTGCAATGCTTTCCCTCAGTTTAGATATCCTTAAAATACACTATACAGAAGTGACATGGAATAAAATTTGTTTGTATATTATGGCACTTAAAATTGAGACAGCTTTCAGATAATTTAGATACACCCATAAATAAGACAAACCAAACAAAGTAAGCTTTGCTTTGCACAGATGTGACAGCCAGATGTGGCTCTGCTTTTTATTTCATATCTGTAATCCGTACTGGATTTAAGATATTTCCTGAAAAACAAGGAAAGCACTCTAAGATGAAACATCACTAGTAGCTTCAGATCAGCACTTGTTTTAAGCAGAGATCATTTCTCTGCTTGGACACTTTTTCTCTGGGGAATAGAAATTGTTGTTTTAGGGCTTTTTCTTAAGAGTTCCTAAGAGAGGCCAGCAGATTTCATGGCATTCAGAGAGAGGGGTTGTTCTTTTGATTTAAGTTTGCTTAAAAAGTTCATTGGAATTATGAAATAGTTTTTGGTAAGGGGCACAGAATGTTTTCTCTTTATAAGGTTTGTTTCCATACCATGTTAATTTAATGCTCTTTTAAGGGCATAATTAATATATATACCAGGATGATTACACTTTAGTGTAGAGATGGTATACTGTTAGGAGGTTCCTTTGATTAAATGGAAAGCTGTTATAGGCTTTAGTTTTCATGCTTTTCACTCTACATGATTGATAATGCCTTCTTAGAATTAAGAGACCAAGTTTCGTCCTTGGCATGCACATTCTTCCAATTAAATGGTATTGGGTGACATTTTGTCCTCAGTTATGTGAGCATGATCTCTAACAACGTCATAGCAATTTTCATACAAAGTGATCTACACAAAATCTAAAATCTAATATGAGATATAGGAAAAGTGCTATCACATCTTTGTGCACTGTACTGTCTTCATTCCTCTTCCCTTGTAAAAATTATTTACCGTATGTAAAGCCTTGTTAATGGATGCTCTAAATCTAACATCTGTATAGTTGAAATGTGTAAAAAACAACTAAGTGCTTGAGAATGGGAACTCCAGACACTGCTGCCTTTACAATCAAAACAGTGGGCAAACACTTGCCACTTGCAGGTGGATGCAGCAGAAAGATAATGTTAGATATACAATGTTTCAAATTTGTTTAGGTTTTCATATTCAGCTGCATTCCTTTGTTTTTCCCTCTGTCCAGATACTGTTTTTCCTGTTTTGCATGTCAACTATGAGGCAAAGCTCACCTCTGAACCTGACCACTCAGTCTTGCTCTAAAGCTGTGTTCTGAGATGGGTGAGCAGGTATATCTAATTGGATTCTGTTCATGAGGGTTTAGGCACTCTGGAAATCCTCTCTGCGGATAGCACACAAAAAACTTTGTGGAGTTGACCAGAGAAAATATTTGTTCTAGACCTTTTTCTCATATACATCATGTTCTAAACAAAAGGTTTTCAAGGCTTATTTTAACTGTTGGTAACACCAGTTTTGGTTTGCAAGCATTGCTTCTTTTTAGGAGTTTATGATTACCAACAGTTCTCTTTGCCCCTTTATACAGACATATTCTTTGGAGAAACACAGTAATGTTATTAGCCAGACCAAGGATACAAGATCTGGTTTGACGTCTTTCCATTAGAAAATTGTACAGACAGGAAGTATGATTGTACAAATGTCTTGGTATCCTCAGTAATGAGATTATCTAACAGTGATCTGGGACATGGTCATGGACTATAAACTGATAGCTTTATTACAGCTTCTTCAGTCGGACAGAAGTATTCAGTATATTAAACTTAATTTAAGGGCCAAGGTAGACCTCTTTCCTTTTTAGTAGGCCTACAGAAAAGATGGGAAAGGACTCTTTTTCAGGGATTGTAGTGATAGGACAAGGTATAATGGTTTTAAACCAAAAGAGGGTAGATTTAGAATAGACATTAGGAAGAAATTCTTTAGTATGAGCGCACTAGAACAGGTTGCCTATACAAGGTGTGGATGTCTCATCCTTGGAAGTGTTCAAGGCCAGATTGCATGGGGCTCTGGGCAACCAGAGCTAGTGGAATCTGTCTCTGCCCATGGCTGGGGGATTGAAACTAGATGATCTTTAAGGTCCCTTCCATCTCAAACCATTCCAAGTTTCTATGATTTCATGTACCTTGCAATTGGTCAGCTGTGTATGCCACATATATTTTACATTTAATATTTCTGTACTCTTACCTTGTGTAGTGTGGGTAGTTCCTGTTAGTTTGGAGAAAGAGAATAAAAAGAGTCAGATGTAATTCACTGAGGCAGGTAATAGGTTACTCAGAAAGCAGTGCTGGCATGGGGCAGTGCTCCAGTGCACCGGCTCAGAGTTAATTTAAAACCAGACTTAGATAGTGGTCAAATTTTAATTTATAGTGTGTCTAAATAGATTGGCCCGGAAGTCTATGCTACTACTTCTGTGATCTTCCAAAAAGCGTCTCTCCCTGGAACCTGGTAAAAAGGCAGTCTTTGACTATACCTTTGTTAGGATGGCGCCCTGGTAAACAAGGTCCATTAATTTGTCATGACAAAGCCTACATGGTATTTTTTAAGTCTGTGTATTAAATTTATTAGGTTCATTTTGAAAAGTCTGCTTAGACTTTTCATGTAAATTTGCAGAAAAATGACTAGAGACTTCCCTTTGCTAAAGCTCTGCTTAGTACTATCACTTTTTGTTTCAGTACTTCACTTTTACATTAATTTGCATTATGTTAACCTATCCTCTTAGTCCATCATCTCATTATTAAAATATATATATATATATTTAAATATATTTCAACCCCAGAAATTCTGTTTCTTTTTACATATGGCAATCCTGGATGCCAATAAATATTTTGATCTTGATGCTCAATATGCTGAGTTTCAAAATACAGAATTTAGAGAAAGTATATGAATGGCTAGAAAAAAATTGTGCTTTAGATACAGAATGTGGTTGTTTTAAGTCACTGTATTTTTGAGAAAAGCTACATGAGCCCTCTGTAGATGTCTTTATAATGAGCTTCCACATTAATTTTAAGAAATCAGTATGATGTGCTGCTTGCAGATTATAATGTAATTCTGTAATACAAATTAGATCAGCTTTGAATGTCTTTGAAATGTAGTGTGTTAAAAATGGTATGTACAGGTTAAAAGATACAGATTCAGAACACCGGGATTTACATGAAATTATCACACATGCTTTGATAGAGTCCTAGACTGATTCAAAAGAGCAAGTTTTATATGAAGCTGTCTCATTTTCTTTGATAGCCACCTTGATCTTTATGCAGTCATCTATTAATTATATTACAGATAAGGTAAATAAAAGTGTTGAAATATTGAGATCACAGTCTCCTTTTTTCTTGTGAAGACTAAAGGTATGAGTCTGTGAAGTCAGTGAACAACGGGGGATGATAAAGGTATTCTTTAACTGTCAGACAGTATTTATTTTGACACGTGACTGAAAGATCTAGAGTTCAATAGCTAAAAGCATAACTGAAAGGGTAAAACATATATGTGATCTAGACCAAAGGTGCTGTAAAAGTGAGTATAGATTTTCCAGGACTAATGTACTGGATAGCATTGTAAGGGTTTTCCTGGTAAAGTTATATTTCATTTAGCTCTCAAAAGATTGTGCTGTGATCCCAGTCATACAATATGCTGATCACACCATACAACTGCCATTAACATCACTGCAAATTCAAGCTTGTTTCCTATTAAAATTGGCCTCTCTGATTTCCTCACACAAGTATCTTGTAGGCTTTAACCCTGTTAGTTCTAGAGAAGTCCATCATGGTTATTACAGACTAAACATAGGGAATGTGCTTATTTTACCAGCATTCAGGATTTAGCAGTGTGAGTTTTGAATGATTTATTATTTATTTATTTATTTTTAATAGCACAACATTTAGCTAATAAGCTACAGTGTCATGGTTAAACACTTGAAGTTGCCAAGTAGTCTGTCTCAATAAATTGGCTTATCTATTTATTCTTTAATTCAGAACTTTCCAAAAGCAAAGTCCTTTTACATTCAGTAAGTTTAATAGAAATGTCTGAATTATAAAAGCTATTTATCTATATAGTGATGGAGTTTTCAGCTGAACTAGATGCATTTAGTCACTTTAATTTCAGTGTTCTGTCCTCTGCAGAGACAGACAACAGGACCTGCCATCAAAGCAGGTATACCCACTAGAACAATAGCTTAATTTAAACAAACATACAAGTCCATACACAACACCATTTCACACTGCCATAGGTTTAATTCAATTAATTACCTATACAGATATCATACTTGTGAGAAGATTGCAGAGGTCTCTTCTCTTCTCTTCTCTTCTCTTCTCTTCTCTTCTCTTCTCTTCTCTTCTCTTCTCTTCTCTTCTCTTCTCTTCTCTTCTCTTCTCTTCTCTTCTCTTCTCTTCTCTTCTCTTCTCTTCTCTTCTCTTCTCTTTTCTCTTCTCTTCTCTTCTCTTCTCTTCTCTTCTCTTCTCTTCTCTTCTCTTCTCTTCTCTTCTCTTCTCTTCTCTTCTCTTTTCTCTTCTCTTCTCTTCTCTTCTCTTCTCTTCTCTTCTCTTCTCTTCTCTTCTCTTCTCTTCTCTTCTCTTCTCTTCTCTTCTCTTCTCTTCTCTTCTCTTCTCTTCTCTTCTCTTCTCTTCTCTTCTCTTCTCTTCTCTTCTCTTCTCTTCTCTTCTCTTCTCTTTTTCTTTCCCTTCCCTTTTCCCTTCCCTTTTCCCTTCCCTTTTCCCTTCCCTTTTCCCTTCCCTTTTCCCTTCCCTTTTCCCTTCCCTTTTCCCTTCCCTTTTCCCTTCCCTTTTCCCTTCCCTTCCCTTCCCTTCCCTTCCCTTCCCTTCCCTTCCCTTCCCTTCCCTTCCCTTCCCTTCCCTTCCCTTCCCTTCCCTTCCCTTCCCCTCCTCTTCTCTTTTTCTTCATACGCATTTAAAGTTGAATCTAATATCACCTTTGCTTTATATAACTTACTTTGAGATGATCAAAAATTAACATCTATGTCTTTACTGATATGTTAAAATGTAAACAAGCAAACATCTTGTCTTTGATAGTTTTTAATGCTTATTATTTCATCACCAGCATATATTAATGGTGTATTTCTCCTTTAAGGGATTCTTTTTCTAGTCTGTATATTTCAGACATAGTCTTTAAAGGGTTTATTTTCCAAACATGCATATGATTCCTACCACTATTGATGATATTTATGCTACAAATGTATGAAGAGGAAAAACAGTCCTTATGCTTTTAAAGGTAGTTATATAAATATTGCAATAATAAAACTATTCAAAACCCTCTCCAGTATTTTTCTGTACTAAAATTCTTTTGTAAACTCACTTTGTAGTCAAGACAGATGAGTTTTTTTGTGAGTTTATTTTTTCTCGAACCAAGGAATGCAATTAGGTGACTTTTATCCAAAACTTAAGTCTGCTGACTTGCTGTTAAAGTCTTGGAAAATGAGGAAGCAGGCAATGATTGCAGCAGGAATCACCTAGACTGAAATTGTATCAGTGCTTATTCCTAATTTTGTCTTTTGTTCTACAGATTCATTATCTGGGAAAACTCTGTAAAGTACACAGAAGCTATACTTGAGCTGACAAAAACATGGACAATGAGAAGGAAGAGTGATGTAACCCAGTTCCTTAAAGCAAAATATATAGAAATCCATAAAAACATTCTTCTTATATGATGACCAGGATGCTATATCCTCTGCTATAGAGGTTCTCATTGAAGACAATGTGATGATTTAGACAGTAAGATCATATTTGGTAAAAGAGTGGTAACATCTGTGCTTAAAATAAATAAATAAACAAATAAAGAAAAATAAAAAATAATTTTAAAAGCATTATAATATATCATCGTATAAAGATATATATACGTATATATACATCGTATAAAGATATATATAAAGAGAGGGGGGGAAGGAGGGAGAAAGATAATTTGGAGAAGTGTTTATATCTTCCATGAAATGAGACTGAAAGATTGCCAACTACTGATGAGTAGTTTGACCTGTGAGAAAGTATCTTCAAATTTTCTTTCATAAGCTCAGTTTACCATAAAACACATCTTCTAGTGGACATGCATGTCCACTGTTAATTTGGCCTTTGGGTGATTTCTGTAAAACTGTCAAAAACTTCAAAGTAATGTGAGTTTGTAAGTCATACACATGCTTGATGTTTTTGAAAACTAACACCCAAACTACCTATTATGCCACACAAGAAATGTTTATATGGTTTACATGAAAATGATAAAGAGGGGTTGACATCAGCTGAGCTCTTCTAGGTGGGGAAAAAAATTAAAGTAGAGCCTGGGCCATTAGGGGTAAGCAACAGATGAGCAATAAGTTTTTTGTGTGTATGTGCCTGTGTGCACATGTGCACGTGTGTGTGTATGTGTTTTGTTTGCTTTTTTCTGGTTCATAGCTGTTTATTTTATTATTATTATTATTATTATTATTATTATTATTATTATTATTATTATTATTATTTCAATACTTCCTTCCCATCTAGTTCTTCCATCTGCTGCAGTCTATACTAAATAATAAGCAAAATACACTGATTTTGTTTGGAATGACTGTGGCTGAGCCATCATAAGTAGAATATTGCAGTATTTGTTAGCTTTTATATAGAGTTTTTAAGTTTACTGTAGCTTTAATTCAATATGCCCCATTGCTCCTATGTTAAATGTAGGTCTATTACATAAGAATATATTACAGAACCTATTTTTAAAGGTAAGCTATGAATTACCTTTTTTCTTTCTTTCTTTCTTTCTTTCTTTCTTTCTTTCTTTCTTTCTTTCTTTCTTTCTTTCTTTCTTTCTTTCTTTTTTTTCTTTTTTTCACTTGGTTAAAATCTATATGCCTTTGTTTAAAAATGAAAATAGGTGTTTCCTTGCGGGAAAAAGCTATATCTACAGCATAGAAGGACATAGCCTGATGCAATATCTACAATCAGTTGGGGAATTCTGAGACAATACTGTATTGGTAGACTATTAGAGACCTTGACTTATACTTTTTGAAAGGTCATTCACCTTTCAATAACAAAGGCTGACACTTCATGTGGCATCTTCCTCTTTCAGCTACAAAGCACCTGACAAAACCCAGCAGTATAACACAGCAGAGACTACTGAACAGATGACTGTAACTGGTGTCCTCAGATCAAACTTCACCTAGTTCTTGACTTACCCTACTCCAAAACTGTAGTTTTTGTGTTTACATATGGTGTGTTCAGTGGTAGCATTTCTATACACGTTTTTCAATAAAAAAGTGAGCTTCAAAAGGAATTTAAATTTGTATTGCAATGCATATATACCTGTAGAAATCAAAAAAGACAGGAAATTGTCAATCATACCATTTTTCTGCTAAAATCTATAGAATACCATCTAACAAAACAAAACAACAAAAACAAACAAACAAACAAACAAAAAATCTGTAAGTTATAGATACATGTATGGCCAGTTAGAATGTAGAAATGGTAGAAATGGTACACAGAGTTATCCATAACAATTAAGTCTGTTTTAATGTACTTCATTCTTGTGCTAATTTTCCTGCTAGTTTTTCATGGAATGTTCTTGCAAATCCCATTAATATATTAACATAAGACATTCTGAAAACATATCTTTCTATAAAAATACACTTGAACTAGCTCAACTTCCTGATCTACTTCTCTCCCCAAAATAAACAATGAGCAAGAACTGTTTACTTTTGAGAAGCTGCTTAAGTACTTTTGTAGAAGTACATTTAAATGCATGTAATATTCTAACTTTTGTATTATGCAATACTTCCAGTATGAAAACTCCAAAGGATTTAATTGGAACATAAAAAGACCAATATCCTTAATCCTATATGTTGGGATTTAGTAATTGTATTTAATTTATGAATTTATTTAAAATTTATGAAAATCATGAATTAGTATAGATTATTTTGGAAAAGGTCCCATGTTATTTGTTCCCTAATAGTCCCAGGGACTTTTTTTTCTTTCAAAATAAACATAAATCTTATTTAAAAAAATGAGAAAGTTGGTGTGTATACATCTAGAAAGAGGTTACTTTCCTTTTAATCTTTTTTTTTTTTTTCATTCAATTTCTGATTTCTTTGCCTTTGTCAGCTTAAATTAGGCTTTTAATGTTATTTTAACATTTTGTATTTAATATGTATTGAAAAGGGTCTAGGCCTAATGTTAGCACAGCTGTGAAACTTGATTTTTATTCTCTTTGCTAAAAGACTTGAGGGAGTATAAAGATTTTTATAGCAGTGCTTCCTAAAGAGGTAAAAATAATCAATATAATACCACTATAAAAAAGTAGATAATTTGCATGGTATTCTTGACCACAGTAGAGATTAAATAAACACTAGGTAGGGTCATCTGCTGCTTGTAAGCTGGTAAGTATAACTTAGGTATTACCATGCACTCCTGCTTTTTATGTATCAAATTCTGGCACTGTGACAACTGCTCAAATGAAACTCATAGAGTTATAAAATAATTTAGAACAAAGAACCTCTGGAGGTGATCTGGTCCAACAAGGCCAGCTGGAATCAGATCGTTCTGGGACTTGCCCAGTTAAGTGTTGAGTAACTCCATAGACAATTCTAAAAATCCCTGCATGTCATTCCCCACATTTGAAAAATTTGTAGAAAAAAAAAAAAAAAACTCATAATATCTAAAAGTTGCAACTTTCATCCATCACCTCCCATTCCGTCATTGTGCAGCTCTGAGAAAAGCCTGGATGTGGTTCTGTACATCCTCTGGGTTAGGTGAAGACAAGATCTCCCTTTCTCTTTCTCTTCTTAGCACTGAACAAAGTTCTGAACCTTCCTGCAGGTGTCTTGTGCTCCTGCATCCTGGTGGCCCTCTGATGGGCTTATTCCCTAACTTATAGAGTGGGGAGCCCAAAGTGGACAAAATTCTTCATGTGCCTCCCTAGTGTTGTGCAGAGAAGAACAAATACTTCATTTTACCTGCACCTCCCCTACTCAGCTTACTAATTCACTTTGTCTAGAAATTGTCCTCATTTTTCTTCAGAACTGTTTTGGTTGCAACAGAATTGGCCACAGCTGGGAGCATTCTACCTTCTTACTAATACATAATATGACAACATGGATGGATGTATGCAGGGACTATGTTAGTTTGTGATTATGTTGATTCTCTCCAGATCCTCCTTATCCCATGATCCTAGCTGCAAAATGGGCCTTGTTTGGCTTAGCCAAGGCAGACATTTGGAGCTCTCAGCTTCTCCAAGATAATCACACAGAATCACAGAATTTCTAGGTTGGAAGAGACCTCAAGATCATCGAGTCCAACCTCTGATAATGTCTACCTCTTGGTAGCCGCCTTCTGAAACATAAGCCTTCAGGCTGGAAACAAGCCACTTGCCATCTCATTGCAAAGACAGAGAAACTCAGGAATGTTAGCCCATGGCCAGGTTTCTTCTCTGCCATCTGCACCCTTTGTACATTCCTATAGTCTGACTGCTGCACAATCCACTTTCATGGCACCCTCCTGACTTTATCTGTGTTTCCCCAGAGCTCACATCCAAGCAGTCTCTCTCTCACACTACTTTATGTGAAGACCTTGTCAGGCCTGCTCTTCCAAGAACCAGTTTCTTGGTAGTTTGAGAAAGTACCTGATCATGATGTGTTACAGTGATTTTTGCCCTCAGGTTAAGCTTGAATGGTTCAACCTTACTTTGGTCAGAAGTTCTCTTGGCTCTGTGTTTGGAGATAGGGATTGACATTGAGGGGGCCATTCCATATCTGCAGAAGCCAATGGAATTTTGCAATATTGTAAAGAAAGCCAGGTCCTCTCCACTCATTTTCTTCCTCAATTGGTGTAGAAGAGATCTCTCTTCTTCACTCCACAGAGGAGGGCACATGCACTGTAGATCAAGAAAGAAGGGGTTACATGAGGCTTGAAAAAGCAGGATGGAATTTGTGATCACAGGGAGACAATGCCCAGTCTAGCAAGGCTGTTTCCTGCCTCTGGGGTAGCTCTGTATCCTCCATGTCATCTAACCATGTGCAGATGTCTAAGCCACTTTGCATCACTTCAAGGTACTGGGACCTGAAAAAGCAAGATTCTGAACTACAGTTGCTTCCAGCACCTGCAGGAGATTGGGAGCAATGAACTTGGCCTTTCTGCAGGAAATTTTCTGCCTATTTCTGTAGTTAAACTTGGCCAGGGCCACATACATAGCACGAAACTGCACCTGCTGTGGATTCTTCCCCATATCCTCTTCTGGTGTCATCTTGATCTCAAGTGGGTCTGGGCCCCCAGTGAACTGGCAGAATAGAGCTGTTTTGTCCCACATGTTCTCTCCATATGCTCCTTTCTTACTCTGCCTCTCCATATCTTTTCTCCTCCAGGCTTTCTCCCTTCAGTTTATCCAGGCTTGAAATGTTAGTTGAGATGGAACCACTTTTCTCAGAAGTAGTGGATACCTACTCCTGCATCCCAGGGGCATTTTACCAGTTGCTGGTGCAATTCTTACCGCTACATGTCTAGCCTTTGTTGGAAAAGACAGTTGATGAGGGAGACTTGTATCAGTCTCCTGAGTGGAGCTAATCTCTGCTGAAATGTTCTTTCTTCAAAAGGTTGATGCAAAGTCCTTCATGCTCCAACTAAAGATTTGGCGACTCCCTTTTCCTCCCTTACACCCCTGCCTGCTCCAGGGATGACACACAGAGTGAGCTGTCGGGTCAGTCACAAGTGTAGCCTTTTTCTAAGTGTTAGGGTATAATGGGTTACCCAGTGTGGGCTGTCAGGAGGCTAGCGACAGCAAGAGCACGGATAGTACACCTCTATTTCCTGCCTCCAAGATTTGAGTCCTCCATTGAAGACACCTGCTGGGTAGAATCTCCAGGAATGTTTGGAAACTTCTCAGTATGCCAACATAACTTTCATCCCAGTTCAATGGGAAATCTTGCATTTACTTTTCTTATTCGTCATTCTCTTACACTTGATACATTTACAAAAATAAAATAGTATATGTCAGTAGGGCTAAGTTTCTTATTAAAATTTAGAATGAATCAGAAAGAGTTACTTGTCCCATAAGCACTTCAAAAAGATAAAAAAAAAAAAGGTTAAAACATAACATTAAAGAAAATCATGCTGTACAATTACATTTTCAAACGTTCTGCTCTTAATTCATAACACTTTTATTTTGAAATTTATTAGTATTTTGTTGCTTGATTTTTTGTTTTTTCAATAGGACACATATTGATCACTTATGATCAAGACTTTTATCTTTTTAAATCTCATGTTGGATGGGTAATTTATAAACCCCTCAACATAATCTGAGATCAAAATTAGAAGTGTTTTTGTTGTTGTTGTTTGTTTGCTTGTTTTTAATATTTGATTTTAATATTTGAGTTTGCTGTAGTTAACTAGTGATATTGCTTGAATCAATAATCTCCAAAATATAATCTAGCATACATCAATATCAATGACAGAAGCTTCTTGAAAGCAATGATGGACAGTAATGTTCTATTTCATGTACAATTAAAGGTAATAATACAGTCTCATCCTAATGAATTACAATACATTAAAATATTTTTCTAAATTGGTATATTACCCTGTTTACTTAACTGATTAAAAGAAGTTATAGAGTAAGACCTCAACTTATAAAATGTTAAACTAACAAAATTGTGTTTTAAATGATGTGGAAGAATGGAACAGTGTAATTTTCAACATTAGTAAGAAGCAGAACCTGGAAAATTCTGTTTCACGTAAATCCACCAAGAAACTTAGGTTACATATTTGTTGTAATATATTGCTAGAAGAAGCATGCTAATACTTTATATATTATAGCTGTACATTTACTTATTGACATGGAGGTTTAAAAAAAATGGAGTTAAGGGGAATTTATATAAGAGGGTATTGCTCCAAATTTTTGCAAATTAAACTGTTAGTTAGTGTAGCCAGGTAGTTGTCAGTAGCATTCCAGCTTGGTTTTGATAGAATTATGACCTTTTTTCTTTTTTCTTTTTCTTTTTTTTTTTTTTTTTTTTAATAAAACCTCTTAAGCTTATATCAACAAGTAACTCTTCTGTGTTACTACAAAACTAGTGTATTACCTGTTTGCATCAGTTAGTGACATGTCAGATATTCTACAAGTAACTCTGTTTAATGTGTTGCAGCTAGCAAAAAGCAGTGTTTAAATATGATGTTTTGTAGTCAGTGGTCTTGATTTTATAGAAAAAAGGGGGCCTGTGTGCATGTAAGCTATTCACTGGTATGTAAAGCAGATGAAAAAAATATCTGTCAAGATTTGTACATTATGTATTTAGTGTATTTGGAAAAAAAAAATCTGAAAATATTTTAATTCATTGTTTTTAACATGTTTTAGCTGAGGGACAAAAAATGGCCACTGTTGTTACCTTGTCTTCTGTGATCCAAGGATTTTTATGACTGTGTGTATATGTGAAGAAAGAACAAGAGGAACAATATAGAAATAAAAAAAGTTTTCTAAAAGAATATGGCAAAAAGAAATATATATATATATTTCTGGTCATATATATATGTATGACCAGAAGACCAATTTTAAATCAAGATGTAACAAGGAAGTGTTACACTGCATCTTTCAGTGTCAAAGAATTCTCACAACTCTTGACAATTATTCCAGCTGATATTACAGTGGAGGTAAACATATCAAGGTACAATTTACAAAAGTAAAATATGCACAGCCTTTGTTCATTATAACCACTTCTTACTCTAAAAAAAAATATTAGCCAATATGATAGCCTTCTTCCTTCTCTGCTTTGACAAACCATACAGGGTTCTTAGATTCTACCTAAGGAACCTCTCTCTATGTAAGGGCAAAAGAGATATATGCTTAACATAATTGGAAGGATTTCTTGATTTGAAAGTCATGTCTTTCATGTCTTGAAAAAGAATGCAGTATTATTAGTAGTAGTATTATTCCACTTCATTATCAGTACTGAGTTGTTTCAGCTTTGAAATAAGAGTTTATAATTTTCCAGCCTAAAGAAGAGTGTTATGTTGGCATGTGAAGGAAAAACTATCAACATACATCTTTGTTTCACATGCTCAGAAATCTTTGACTGAACTCATCATGATTTTAAAACCAGGGAATACCCATCCTTCTTTAGGAAGGGTAAAAATTCTGGCTTTCATAAAAATGTGAATCTATGTTTGAAACCCTCCAGGTTAAAAATGTGTGTAGTGTGAGTGCACTACTCCAGTTTTACATAGATGAAATTTTATTGATTTCTGTCATGAAAGGAGAGTGTTGTAGTGAAAAATCAGATTCCTGCATTTCCTACAGATCTAACACAGTGTTTTCTAAGGAAAATTTGAGAAATAAACAAACAAATAAGAAAATCATCATCATCATCATCTCCTAAAACCAGAAAAGGCTTCACAAGGGAAAAAAAAAAGTATTTTAGTCATATTACATACTGATTTATAATGCATCTCTTGAACACATTATGAAAGTGGAAAAGAAATAAAAGTTGTACTTATTTTGTAGTGACCTGAATTTAGCATCAGATGTTAAAATCAAGACATGAAATTTTGGTAGAGAGATAAAAGTCAGAACAGAGACCTGACCACATGCCGGATGATATTAGTGGCAGATGTGATCGTCAGAAGTGTGATGGCATTTCCTCTGAATAGGCGAATGTACTCTTCAAACTTTGATGTTAACATGATTAGCAATGAAAGTATGCTTTGTTCCTTTGCCTTCACATGGTCTCAATATTGGCAGTTATCGTTTACTTGTATTTTTAAATCAAATATTATCCTGCCCTGTATTCATGTGCAGATGCTTTGCACAATGCCGCTTTTTTTGTTGGACCTAAAAGAAAACTGTGAAACAGTATACTGAACAGAGGCTAAATATATATCATATATATTTATTTTTTATTTAATCCAAGCTTTTATATTTCACAGTTTTATACTCAAAGTCCCTGTACCATGCTTTCCACTTTGCACCAATATCCCTATTACTTTGTCCATTGCCCCCAGTCAACCATTAATTGACTGCAAACACAACTTTATTGCAAAATGACTGCAGCTTTATTAAGCAACGGGATTTACAGGCAATAACAGAATCAATAACATTAATATATTACTTAATTAAATAAGATTAGAAGCTCTGCCTGTAGTCTGGAATATATATATCATTGTGTCCAGTTATATCAGTTGCCCAAAAAGATAAAAATAATGATTCAGAAATGGGAAAATACATATCCTATCTGAATTGATGGAAAGATGTCTTATTTATCCAACATGCATCCCCATCACCCACTCTCATCCAGCTCAAAATATGAGTTATGTAGGAGTGTTCCTATAATGAAAGTTACAATAACAAGAATTGCTCTTGAGTGCATACTGGGATTGACTCTTTTATTCAAACTCCTGTGAGTACTTCTGGAAGTCAGTGGCACTTGCTGTATTTGACACATTACTTTTGTAAGTAAAGATGGCATGCCTGAACTCAAAGTGACTGAGTGACTAATGATTGAAATATGGAAAAGAACGTCAAATGTTTCACTAGACTGCAATAACAGAATAGATAAACTGCTGTTAAGTCTTGCACTTTAGAACTCTATTGAATGTCTTTCAGCTGCAGCAATAAATCTGTGTGTACTTACAAAGTTCTGTGAACCTAAAATAGCGTTTACTATTTCCATGAACTCTATCTGTACTTTAATGAATGACACTTGAGATGACGGAATCTATTCAAATGGTATTGATACTGAGATGCCCTTGAACACATAACTTCCCTCCCAAACTTTCCCAAATAGTCTCTGATGTTCTTCTGCATCTTCTTTTTTAGAAAAAGTATTAATTATTCTTACTACAGTGGAGACTTGCCAACCTGGAAAGCTATGTCTGCACTGCCCTTTTGTAATTTGGTTCTGTTGGCAATCTTGAGGACAGTTTCCCTGACCAAATTCCCTTATTGCCTCCATGTAGTTTTGAAATGTTCTCTGAGGCATGGTAGGCATACTACAGATGGAAAAGGTAACAGGTAGGAAAAAAGCATGGAAGTGTACAACACCTCCAGTACATACCTCCATACAGTCTCAATACCGGTGCTCTGTACTTTCACTTCTGAAGAATCTACCCACACCTCTCTCAGAAGACATTGTAGCACATGATTAGGAGACCTCCACTCCATGTTTCCTCCCTCCCTCCCTCCGCTCCCCTTCCTTCATTCTCCACACAGAATATATCTCTTCAAAAAGTCATGGCTTCTTATTTGTAGGCAAAAGGAAATGATAGCATTATACCTCTGGGAAATCATTAAATCAGGAGAAAATCTGGACAGATTTAGTTTAGGAGTATGGTCCAGGAAGTTCATTTGCAATAATTGGAATTCTACAGAAAGCACTGTCAGTCTGGAACAAGTCAACTTAATGTAGAGAGGAAAGCAGTGACACAGAAAGGAAGAAAACCTGATGGAGATCTACAACCAAGCCAAATACAGTAACTCTGTAAAGGGGCTAGTGCAAGGAGGTCCATCATTAGAGACTACTGTGCAGCTCATTCTATTCTTGGGATGGAAGAAGAGAAAACAGATCTCCAAACTAGTAACTCAAAATATAAAAGAGGAAAATGGGACAGAAGATGACTTCTAGATCTAGGATACTAGATCTAGGATCTAGGATACTTCTAGAGAGATACACAGAAGAACATCTGCCATGCACACAAAACTATGGGTGACCTCTTGCCACAACTTCCTATCATTAGCTGTGTAAGGATTTCCAACCAAGCAAGGCAACTCCTTCAGCTTATTAGAATCATTGCCTAGAGACAGTGAGAACTATCCCAGGCACTCCATGCCCAGTACCCTGCTTTCACTATGGAGACCTCTTCCCTCATGCTCCTAGAAGTTATTCTTCCTCCACATATCAGAGGGATACTCACTACTCAAAAGCTGGAATGAGTTATTCTTTGAGATTGTATCAGATACAGTTCTGCTACACTTACAGTCATCTGGAAAAAAAATATAAATATAAAAAAAGTATTGGGATATTCTTACTATCTGCCAAAACCAAATGAGGTGGAATAATTGTTTTGTACTGATTACTTACTGCACAAACTTCATTACAGGATTTTCCAAGGAAACTCTCTCAACATCTTTAGGAAGCAAGATGATATAATCTTTAAGGAAAGGAGATTTACTGTAGAACATCCCAAGATGGTGTTCCTTCTGTGGAAAAGAAGGCAGAGGGAAGGATGGGCCTTGCTTTCAGACCAGACTTCACACAATTTCCTCATCCTTTAAAGGTACTCTTGATTTACACATAGCACACTTCCATAACTAGTCCTATCCCTGCTGCCTGAACATGAGGATGAACATGGATGTAAGCCCAGAACTGCCTCTGGCAAAGAACTGTGTATTATCAAACTCAACAAGAAATAACCAGATCAAGAGCTGTGTCCCAGGAGAATCTCACAATCTTATCCACTATGGACACTTTCTTATGAATAACTGGGCAAACAGCCCAAAGCCTGATCTGGTTAAAATTGCACATCAGGTTTATACATTTGACAACAATAAAATATTTTTGTACTTTCTAACATATGTTTGTTCTCTGGGCTTAAGGTCCTTTGGGACTACACTTAGCTCTACTGCTGTTTTCTCTGTCTTCTCCCTGGGATCATGCTCATGCTCTGATCCTGTGAGATGAGAACCACTGCACATTTAGGTATGGACTAATATTCTCTTACAGAAAACATGGGAACCTCAAGTCCCATTCCAATAAAAGTTTATAAACAGGTGACAATCGAGTGCAAAAGAAGTTCTCTCTGGGATCAAGGATATGAGAGGCTGTGCTTCCTCTGACTGAGAGGTGCACAGGCAGCATCTTTCTGCCAGGCTTTGGAACTGACATAATGAGCAGCTTCTGCCAGGCAAAACAATGGCATTCTTGTATTCTTTTGCTTCTATCAAGACTAGCAGAAAACTGGCCAGGTTGACAGGCTGTTATGCTTGCAGTGATGGTTTGGGAGCAGTATTCCATTACTCCTCTTCTCCCAGAGGTTCAGTCAAATGCTGTTTATATACTCTTGATACAGAGTTGAGTTGTTCATATACCCTCGATACACAGTATTCAGTCTGGAAATGTTTTTTGTTGTTGCTTTTTAAAAATTACTTTTTTTTTTTTTTTTTAAATGGGAGTCAGTTGAAGAATGACTTCAGTTTGGAGCAGGGAAGGAAGGGTAGATGCAGGCAGACATGGACATCTGCTGTAGAGCACAGAACAGTCAGGCTGCTTGCTGTCAGCAGTCTGTTCTTACATCAACAATGGAAAGCCTTCTATCTACTGAAAAAATGCGGGGGAGGGAGAAAAAGGACTTCAGCCCCTTCAGCCACAGTTCTTCTAATTCATAGGCACTCAAGTAAGTACTCAAGCCAAGGTCAATGAGTGACTATGAGTGTTTATTGTCAGGAGAGATCTGAATAAACCATAATTCCAAAGGTAAGAGTCAATGCCAATGTTGCAAGTGAAAATCTGAGAACCCCAGTGTTTTACCCAGGACCCAAAGGACCTGCACTGCAAGCGTGGATATCATGTACTATCCAAGGGTACTTTCTGCAAAGATGTGACCAAACTGAAATGTTTGGTCACAAACATTATCAAAGCTGATAAATCTTTATCAAACAAATGTAGATAGTCTCAATACTATAAGCCAAATATTAATTGGGGAATAAAACAAACAAACAAACAATAGTTTGGTGAAGTTGTGAACATGGACAACATACACTGGCAAAGCAATCAAGAAAGTCAGGTTTTTTTAGCAAGAACTGCATTTCTCTTATGTTTCTGTGACCATATACATTACAAAAATCAGCAAGGGATGGGCCTAGGCAGACTGTCGGCCTTATCCTGTGTGAGAACGGCTTGTATTTGGGTATTTTGAGGAGCTCAGCAATTCTGTTTTCATAATGCATCTGAGATGATCTTCATAACCAGATAGTAGCCACACAAAATGTAAGGAAGATGAGACTTTGTGAGTTTCCTGGTGGATTTATCACAGATTACCGGAAGTATACAAACTTCCTGTGTTCACAGTAAATCATCTTCCTCTTACTTACCACATGTAATCACTTAGACTCACAGATCAACCCTTTTGAGCAAGGCTTAGGGGAATTATGTCTTTTGTCTCTAACATACACATGTACACACATATACAACATATAAAGTTGTATGTAAGAAGTACATATAAATTAAAAATAAAATACATTTAAAAAAGAAATTAGTTGGTGACATAAATTGGTTTTCAATTCCTCTTCTGCTCCACTGTTTTCATTTCTTGTTAAGTTGGTATACAGAGAAAATGTAACTTAAGAAGGAATGTATATCTTACCTCAAGTTACTCCTCTCCAAAGAGAAATGTTGAGTTAAAGCATTCCTATGAAGTTCAGTTTCTGAAAAATAACCCACAGGAGATACACAGTTTGTTCGCCTCCATAGCCTATTCCCCTCAAAGGATGTTTATCTCTTCCTTTAGCACTCGAATCTATATTCTAATCCTACTTTGAGGCATCATCACCACTAATTTCTTCATTGTATCCCACTCTTTTTTTCAAAAAGATACCCTGCTTTGTACTCTTTTGTTCTTAAATTCCTTAAATTCTCTTTCCTGATAAAAACTTTGTATTGTGTGTGTGTGTGTGTGTTGTGACATTTATCAGAATTGTTAAATTTATTTTCTCAATCTGGTTCCAAACTGCTGACAATCTGAGAAACAGTGAAGTATTTTTGATACCCTCCTAAGCTTCCTACTCTCTCACACACCCTAAAACATGCCTGGCTCAGATGAAGAAAAGTATCCATTTTCTCTTTTCCTCTGTGGGTATAGGAGAACATGTATGGACATAATTATCATAATCTCACTTGACAACACAGTATTTTTCAAGGTTTAACATCCAAAATAATTTTCTCATTTTCTAAAATTATCTTATTTACAAATAATTTTGTATACGAAATTGCAAATTACTTATATTTTTATACAAAGACTTAAAGTATTTGTTTGGCATTATTAGAAAAGAGTTTATTAAAAAGCGCATTCTTTTTTTTTAAAAAAAAAAAAGCAACTTCTAAAAAAAGTTCTAAAAAAAATATCAACAACAACAATATAAACCACCTTGGTCTTAAAGCCTAAGCCTAAAGGATGTCCTTTACACTGATTTTGGTGAGAATAAGCATAATTTGTAAATACCAGACTGTTTTTTTGTTTTGTTTTGTTTTGTTTTGTTTTGTTTTGTTTTATCTCACATGGCTAAATATGAATTTCAATGTGTAAGATATCAGAGTTAATATGTTTGCACCTGTGTCCTATGAGTTGAAAACACTGTGGTGAATATATTATGAGGCTGTGGGTTCAGTTTAAAGGTACCAGTTCTGGCTCCACCATTCAGTTGCAGTCCCTGTGAATCTTTGAAATATCCCCTAATACTTGAGTCTCTGTGAATTGAAAATCCTAATTCTCAGTTTTGGATTCTCATTCCTGCCATAAACAAATCAGCAACTTGAGGAAACCACTTCTCTACCTCTGCACTTCTGTCCTCTGCCAATATCACAGAGATAGTGTTTCTTTGCTGCATTTTGTGCAGATCCCATCTAGTAGAATTTCACCTCTTCTAAGACAAGGGGCTTTCTTCTACATTACACAAAGACATTTTTAAGAGGTTTCCAGGTACTGCTATTGCAAGACACAGGAAAATACTAATCATTCCCCCTGGGATTGTATGTCTGAGCTGTCTGGTCTTTGATAGACTAAAAAGAGTAGAATTTGGGCAAGGTGTTACCATCACAGAAGAACCATAAAAATGGCATTTAAACAAAACAAAACAAAAAAAATTAATTTAAAAGTATTTGTGGTGTGGTCTGTACAGTTTATCTTACCCTTTGTTCTGAAACATCTGGTAAAAGATCCTAGGAAATGCAGTGTGGTAAAACTGAATGCTGGTCTAATCTGATTATGTAACTTGCACGTTCCCACTACTGCTTGCTGTTAACGTAGAGATTTCCATGAAATCATGCTTAATTAATATATTTATTAAAACCTGTGAAGTGTTTCTCTTGTAGATTCTGTGGGCCTGCACAAATTTCACCTATCCATGAATTTTCCATGCTGCAATTACTTAGAAAATCTATCCTGAGTCATTCTTGGCTAAAAGAGGTTTATCACTTCAGCTATTGTGTCATTACTGGACAGGCAATACCCTGAATTTTAGAAGAAGAGTTGCTTCTTGCTTTTTATTTATTTATTTTATAATTATTATTATTTTATTTAGTAGCACCTAGAATTAGTAGATGCAGGAATCCCCTTCACATTCACACATGAAGAATATAAATAATTATTTCTAGCCAAGTGCCACAGCTCCCACATTATATTATTCTAAATGTGTGTTTCATTCTTGTAATTGTTGTGAAGTGAATTGCTAATATTTGATTAATAATAGTGATGTCACTAGGCAAATTAAACTGTAACAGATGAATCAGCCCAAAGTCAAAACCAAAGTTTACAAGGATTGAGATGAAAGAAATCGATCTGAATAAAGAGAGGGCAGTGCTATGAGGCTCTGCTGTGGTGGACTTGCTAACCCTAAACCCTTCCACCTGAATTCTAACAAGTAAATCAAAGCGCTTGTATCTGGATCAAGGCACTTTCCAGCTTTGCTTTAGTGACAGGGGAATGGGCATTACCCAGAAGCTGCAGGGTGATGTTCAGATGCAGCTAACAAACCACCAGCTCAGCTTTTCTTTTCCACAGGGCAAGCACTCTAAATGCTCCTCCTCCCCTTAACTTGCTGAAACTTGCAGCTGTGATTCACAACCTGACCAACAGTGATAGATAACAAACCACTGACCTTGAGGGCGGCTTTGTGTGTCAGCCTTCTTATTGCGTTGAGTCACCGCACTCCTCGTGTGTGTTATTTTAAGTAGCACATTTATCAGCCAGTACCAAACAGAATACATGGACATGTGTATTTTATTAGTAGGTTTGGAATATTAAAATAAAATAAAATAAAATAAAATAAAATAAAATAAAATAAAATAAAATAAAATAAAATAAAATAAAATAAAATAAAATAAAATTCATCTACTTTCTTTCAAAAAAGGCTTAAAGGTTCTGACACACTTTAAAAATCTCCTTGTTTTCAGCTACAACATAAGGAATCTATATGGATGCTAATATGTTTGCATTTGTAGCTATTCCAGACTTTTTTTTTTTTTTTTTCCAACACACTGCAGTATAGCAATGTCAGAAATATTCCATTCCCCATAACAGGACACATCTGTGGTGAATCTGCACAGAAGCAATTAATTTCCTTGTGGTATTTTTACACTGGGGGCTTAATGCAAGTCCCCATTATACAAACAAAAAGCTCTAGACAGCTCCTGCTGCCTGATAAAATAAAATAAAATAAAATAAAATAAAATAAAATAAAATAAAATAAAATAAAATAAAATAAAATAAAATAAAATAAAATAAAATAAAATAAAATAATAAATCAGATTGAGAGGGCTGTTTGGCCAAGGACTGCTACAGGCAATAACTTGTAATGAGGCATCCCAACACTAATTATGAAGCTTATTAAAGAGAATTGTCTAAGTTGTACTAAAGTGCATGCTATAATCACGTTAAGGAAGACATGCATACTGGATGAGGTCCTCCAGTTTCTTCTCTTAGACAAGTGGACTCACTGCTTAATGAAGCCAATTTGGGTTTCCGTTTATCGCTGCAATGTTATTGTGCTTGGCAGACTGGTCAAGATGAATTTGATGGAGAGGCAGGTGAGAATCCCAGCAGCTTGGTGATAATTCACACATCATAGCCTTTCCAACTAACTAACATCTGTTGGTGAGTGGGCCAAGAAGCTGTCAAAAACAAATACTTCCAAACTAGGATTCTATTATTAAATTTCCCAAATCTTCACTAAGATAGAAAAAGCAGTATTTCAGTATACTGTTTCAGGAAAAAAAAAAAAAAAAAAAAAAAAAAAAAAAAAAAAAAAAAAAGATTAATAAAGATGTTAGGAGGCTGAACTGCTGTGAGATTTGTTTAATTATTCCCCACAGTACTGCCCCAGCAATCTGCTGACATTTAGCCCCGACCTTGCAAATCCTCAGTAAATATTAATATATCAACTCAAACAGGGACCGTTGTTTTATTGGTTCACGGAGCTCAGAGAGATTCGCCACAGCAGTGAAAAATAATGTGCAGAACTGAGGAAGAACGGCTCCTTTGATATCACCTTCTGCTGCACACATGTGCTGGGAGCATCAACAAAATGGAAATTCTGTTACTTTGCCACAGCTGTAGAGTGACACTTCAGATGCCTTTGCTTCCCTTTGTACAGTCTGCTGGAATAATCCCAAAACCACAGTGGCAAGAGATTAGAAAACACACACACGCGCACACACACGGAGGAAGAGAGAGCGGGAAGAAGGGAGAGGGAGATCACATTTTATTATCTGACACAGTGGAAATTTTAATAATGGTAAGCTCCCATCTTAAAACCTAATAAGCTTTGCACAGAACAATGAGTGCACTAATAAGAGCCAATGAGAGTCAGGCACAATCCCCTGGCATCTGTTTACTATGGTGACTTTGCTATTTGCCTCCACCAGTGCCACGTAAACTTTTTTTTTTTTTCTCCAACAGTTGCCTCTGTTGATTGCTTCTTAATGTTTTATGTGCCTACCAGTCCTCACAAAACCTGACAAAATACCCCCAATTTATTTTCTCCTTTTTATTTGCTTGCCTCAAATGTAAATGTACATTATTAAAATATCTTCTCATAACTACACTGCTATTACTAATAGACGGGTGTTTGATGTGGGTCAACACTGCATCCAAAATTCTTGGGTTTAGGGGAAAGGGCTGCTGTGCAACATTTGGCATTCAGATGTATTGAGCTGCAGAGTTAATGCGTGATTAATTTTATTCATAAAAATGTTAATCACTTCATTGTGAGATCTTTTTAACATTCTGTGCACTGAACACCTTTTAACTTCTTTTTCACACAAGCCCACAAATGTATTTAATATTTTCAAACATTCTGTTATTACCAATAACACTGGTAATTAAACATACATTTAAAATGTAATAAAAAGCTGGCAAATAACGGCACAGCACTAAACACAAATGGAAACCCGCTGCCCACTGTCTCTCATGTGCCCCCTGCCCTTTGGCAGTAACTGACCAGTTTCTTTAATGTGCACTTGTTTGCAGAGTCCCCACGGTATTTCTTTTTTTCCTCAAGCATGCTTCAGCCCTCACTGATACAGCTGAGTATCATGAAGATAATACAAGCCTGTAACATGCTATAGATGGTGCTAAAAATATTTCTACTCTAAGGAAGGATAGGATCGCAGGGTTGGGTGCATTGCGGCAGGCTAGGGGCTTCAGGGGGGGTTGTTTTGGGTCGAGATGGGTGTTTTTTTGAGACAAGCGCTCGATCCTCATCTGAGAGCGGTGTCAGGCACTGGTGGGTGTGCCGGCTGCACTCCCTGACTTCTTGTTTCCAGCTGGGCAAGGCTATTGTGAACGTATTCAGCCAATGCACTCATGAAACTGTATAAATGGATTAGTGGATCAGAGACACCATCGGCATCTTCAAAAGGAAAACAGCAGCCTGCAAAAAGACTGACATTTGTGTACTGGGGCAGAGGGTGTGTGAATGCTCTGCCTCTTCCAAAGGGACAAGACAGTGATAAACTTTCCACACTGACCACCTCACTTTGTGCTACAATTGACCAACAAAATAAATGGATTGCTTCATTGTTTTTGAACCGTAGGCAGCACAGGGAAAGCGCTACTTGCACAGCAACAAAGGACAATGTATTGTGTGGGGCCAACAGCTCAAAATAAAACCTTTAATTATCTACGGGTCAGCCATAAATCTGGAATAAAAATAAATGTTACTTTTTAAACTCGTCTTTAATTCTTCATGGAGTTTACATTGGGGCTTTCTCTTCTCTCAGGAGAGGCAAGACCGGCACTCAGTGTGTGCCTGAGTTTGCATTTTTGCATTAGTTTGATTCCAAATGAACATGTTGGGAAACAAGTTTTGCTGTCAAACGTGATGGATGTCTGCAATGCTAGTTAAAGTAAGTAAAAACAGATAAAAGATGTAGGGTTTTATTCCTTTTTTTTTAAAAAAAAAAAAAAAAAAAAAAAAAAAACACCCATAAGTGTATTCTCTTCATATACACAAAAGAGAAGCCAAAACTAATATTAATAATGGTGACGGGACTCGAGTAAATTAATTCCTCACAGAAGTACATTGTTTAGTTTTAAGAGCTCATATTTTCTAACTCTTAAATTTTGAATACCTATTTCTGTGGGGTTTTCAGTCTCCTGGTACTTCCAGCGATTCCTGTACACATGGCTGGTTTTATGGGCAAACTATGAACAAAACTGCATGGGGGCACCACACAATTGGGAACACCAACCTCGCTGTGAGTCATTTATGTAACTTTTCACCAGCAAACATGTCACACAGACCATGTTTATTACATGTTCCACTGTTTTACTTGATTTTTTAGTCCCAGGTAAAATTTACTGCTGAAATGTAAAACTTTGTGGCTCAAAAACTGGAATCAGGCCTCATGTGCCTCCTTGCTGGGCCCCCATGGCCCTTCCTGGTGGGGACAGAGAGTCCTGCCTGGTGTGTCCTGCATCCGCCTTGAACACCTTCCAGTTCCACATGGACTCGCACTGGCCCTTTTGGGCTATGATGACTTTATCCAGAGTGGAGAGTTGGGTGGTGTGAGTGGGTCCAGTGTCTCCTCTCCAATGCCTGTTTCCCAGATGGGGTGGTGGGGAGACAGGTGGTGCAAAATGTGGGATTTGAGAGTGAGGCGGCTGCTGGACCAGAGAGGTGACCCCGTCCCTGAGTGCAGGCCAGGAAGCTTGCGTTTGGCCAACCCCTTGGCAAAGCACTCACTAGCCCTTTCCCTGCGCTGTTCGAGTGCCAGCAGCCTCTCCAGCGCTCCTCCGCCAGCTTCTTTACACCTCGCCTTTTAAGGACATTCAAGAATTGAAAAAATAAAAATACCGAAATATAGAGATATATATAACAACACTGGAACTCGAGACTCTCTTTAACGCCTTCCCCCTCGAGCTGCAGCAGGGGCCCGGCCTCCGGGAACCAGCCCAGTGCACCCCAGGCCCTGCCCCTACCCCTGTCCCTTCCCGGCCCCCAGCGCCCACCTGACGGGGCGGCCCCGGGGGGGGTGGAGCCCCTCTGGGCAGCAGCGGTGTAGGACCCGCATTGTCTCCCGCCGGTCCCCGGGTTCCTTGAGTGAGTGAGGCAGTTTAGCACTGGGCCAGCGGCCGGCAGCGACGGAAAGCCATTTTGTCCCTGCCACCGCCTCCCCCACCCCCTCGGCGTCGCACTCTTTGTAATAGTCTCATCCGCAAGGACGATTGAAACTTTATAGTGCATGATTCATAGAGAGGGGCAGCACTCGGAGCCGCGGCGCATATTACATTAATCAGTGTCAGGCCACTAAAACAGAGATATGAATATGAATTCTCCATATTGTAGGGGAGATAAATGTGCTTGTGAATAATTGATCGGCGCCCATGAAAAGAATAGGGGGGGGAAGAAAATACAATGAAAGTTACCGGGCGATCTAGCGAGACCCGAGCCGAAGACACGGCACGGCACGGCCTGGGTACGGCGCGGGACTCCCGCCGGCACCCCGTGGGCTCGGGAGCGCGCCCCCGCAGGAGCGTCTTGCAGTCGTCGGCAGCGGCTTCCCGGCTTCGGAGCTGCTCAAGTTTCGGAGTGAGCACGTCAAGAACTCAACCGAAGCAACAAAAGGGCTGACAGGAGCTTGGAGTGATAACAATCTTAAAGACGAGCCTGTTTAAGCACATACACCCTTACTAATTTTCTCTTTCCTTTTCTCCGTGCTTTTTTTTTTTTTTTTTTTTTTTCCCCAGTTAAAAATAGACTTCTTTTAAAAATAAAATAGAAAAAGAATAAAAAATGAGGCACGCATACCAATGAGCACGTTTCATAACTACGTCTCAGTGACAAAGCTAAATCCCCGTAAAGCTCCCGTTTGCTTTTAGTGTGTTCTGGCAATTGCAAATTTCAGAATTTGCTGAACTCGGGATTATATCAACTTTTCGGTGTTCTTTCTTCACAGATTTCTGCCATTCTTCTGTTAATGCTAAGTAAATAATAAGAGAAACAAGAAAGCGAGCCAAGTTTCACCGGGGGGGGGGGGGGAGGGAGGGAGGGGATAGAGGATTATGGAAACATGTACGTAAAATGTTTTCTGCCGCCCTTTTAAATAGCGAGAAAATATATCTTGGCGCTTGGTTGTTGTTCTAAAAGCATTACTCCATGCAACTCGCATCCAATTCAGAGCAAATTTTCCTATCGACTTTATTTATCAGGTTCGAGTCCCGTCATGACGAGGAAAAAAAAAAAAAAAAAAAAAAAAAAAAGTAGGAAACGAGGACTTTCCAATTTACTCTTATCAGCCCAACGCATTCCCAATTAAGGCGAACCGTTTAGCTTAAGCTGTTCCTTTATTACCCTCCCTACCATGTGGTATTTGCTGGTGTACGCCTGCCAGGGTGGATCTCGCTGAAAATGGAAAATATGACAGAAAAACTAGAAATTATTTTCTCTGCCAACGTGACGTAAAGGCTCATTCCTAGCATCGCTCACGTGACAAGGCAAAGCGAGGAAATATGGAGCCCTCACTCGGCTCTCAGGCTGCAGCGGGGCGCAGGGCGCCCCCGGCCCCGCAGCGGGGCTAGCCGGGAGCCCCCGTGCAGAGGTGGCCCCTTCGGTGGGCTGCGCGAAGCGGCCGCTTTCTCTGAAACCTCCTCGGTGGCTGGGGTGGGGGGGGGAGAGCGAACGAAGCCGTCTCTCTGCTGCAGGTAGCAGCCGGGTTGAGGCGATGGTCCTGTGGGATTGCTGGGCGTTTCGGCGTGCACCCAAGAACGGCAAGAACGTGCCTAACCGAAATGACTCAAATAGTGCTCACTCTGCAGCTGCTGGTAGCACTTCCCCGCTGTGCCACGGGGAAGCCTCCGTCCTGAAACTTTGGGAGGACACAAGAGAGAGGATTGGGGAGCCTGTACCCGCCGTCCGAGCGCGCACCTGCGGCCCCGGGGGATGCACGGCACGGCACGGTTGTGCCCTCACCAGCATGGGGAAGGAGGGAGCCGGGGGCTTCGCCCAGTAGAGGCAGCGGGTTCCCCGGGGACAGGCGGTGGCGAGCGGTCGCCCCGCGGGTCTTTATCCGCCCCCTGCCGTAAACCCCGTCAGCTGGCCCAGGAGGGAAATGAGGATATACGTTGGCGTTGTGAGGGAAAAAGAAAAAGAAAAAAAAAAAAGCAAGCAACTAAGGAAAAAAATATACTGAAGTTTTGCAGGAGATCCTGCTCTAGAGATGATGAGGTTCCCCAAAGAGGAAAAGTGCCGAACATCGACGCGTGGGAATCCTCAGTGTCCAGAGGGTGACCAGAGCTGGAGGCCCCCCCTGCGGAGGACGTTGCGGGTTTTCTGGCTGTAATCAAGGCGGGCAGCCTGCCCCCGGCCCGGCTGAGCTCGGGTCGGGGCCGCACCTCGGGCTGCCCCTGCGCCGGACCAGGAGACGGCGCCGCCCGTAGCCCACAGAGGGCGCTGCGAGCCTGCCCATAAAGCCTGCCAAAACCTGCCCAAAGCCTGCCCAAAACTCGGCTCTGCCCGGCCCCGCTCGGTCCCGCACTGGCGGCGGGCAGGGAGCGGGAGTGCACCCGCACCTGCACTCCCTTGCCCTCCGCAAAGCCCCTTCTTAACGTTTCTAAGCCGCGAAGCGATCCCTTTTCCTATTCTCCCAAGCCAGCTTGGCATCGCCCTGTTCGCTTAGCCTGGCAGGGCGGCCCTGCGCGCTCCGCCAATGCCAGCTCTGAACGAAAGGTGCCGGTTTGGGACGGCCAAACGGGCAGCGGGGGGCCCGATCCGGCCCGCGCCGCGAATTTGGGAATCTATTGCTTTGGAAATAAGATGAAAGAGAGAGGAATTCGGTCAAGTTTACACTGGTACTCTTCTGACGCGCTGTTTGGATTTACAGGCGTGAAGTGTTTTTATTTTGTTTTATTTTATTTAACAGGACGTCTTCTCTCTTCCTTCCTTCCTCTCCCCCCCCCCAAAAAAAAAAAAAAAAAAAAAAAAAAAAAAAAAAAAAGCTGAGTTATTATGGTTTCTTTAAAACTGCAATATACTCTCTTGTTGGAAACGGTAGCAAACGCTGCCTGCGATTGAGGAAAAAGCAAACAACGAGAAGTCAGAAAGCAAACTAACTGACGGTATGCTAGAAACCGCAGGATGTCAAAATGGGACCCTTTTCAGAAGACAGGGAGCTGAACGTTTCAGTCCTCTAGCCAGCCCGCACAAATCTACCTCGCCTGATCTATTTCTCTGATCCATCTGAAAAACGCAAAACCTGAAGTCCACCGCCTCCACTACTTCGTCAACAAATCTCTAAGTGATAGTTTCCCTAGACCAGTCTTTACTTGCGTTAATTGTGCAGCTAAATCAAGATCAATATTCTGATCTCTGACAAGATTTTTATTAATATTTTATTGGAAAATCTCATCTTGTTTCCGACAAGGTTGAGGTTGGTTCGGTTTGGGTAGGGCGTCACCACATTATTTCTTAATGACTTTCCCAGCTGCTTCTTTCCATTTTCCACCATCAACAACCATCTGGTATCTTATTAGCACCTCAATGCTCATTTAGTGTTCTCATTTAGGAAAAAAAAAAAGAAGTAAACACTCAAAATATTACACATTTTAACGGACCGTCTTTAGAAGATTAATGCCTTTATAAACAGATAGATTGTCTTAGTCTCTTTTTAACCATCAGATCGGAATCTGAGTACTTTCTTCTGGGAAGTGCCAGAGCTGCCATTTCTCCGTGGTAAAATTGTGCTTAATCTCACACGGAAAAATCTTTCATCGTTACGTTTCCTCTTGTATTTATTTAAAGAGTAAATCGTTACAAATTCTGTCCTAATCCAATATTTTTCGGCTTTCGTCAGAATGTGTGCTAAAGCAATAAACCTTCTGATCCAGTGTAGTAACTGGTCTGGACAGCAAAGTTATACACTAGGGAACTATGAGAATACTTCCCCCTTTCATTTTCAAGAATGTATTTTATAACATAAGTGAAAGTCAGATCCATTTATATGCAGAAAAAAATGGATAGTACAGGACACATCTGATTCATCACAATTTAAAAGGAACAACTTTAATTTCACTACTCAAGAACTAGCTTCACTGAGATTCTTAAATTTACGTGTATGAAAGGGAAGGTTGCAGTTTGCTTTTGATAAAATAGCCATGAGAGTCCTTAAAAGCTTGAATTTGGTATAGTAAATTTCATTTATGTGAAGGCAAAATCTCTAGACATTTTAGAAAGCAATTATAAATGTTTGAATAGATTTGTAATATATTTTTAAGATCTGCAGCAACAGAGAATACATACCTGAAGAGAGTTCATAATTTCATTTAGTTTATTAGACAAAAATATATGATTTAGACAAGTTTTGCTGACGCGCTATTTACAATCTGAAATCACTCTATATACAGAAAAAACACAAACACATGGGAAACATTTACCAAATAACCCAAGAATGGTTAGAATAACACGATCTGAATTGGTACAATGAAGAAGGGGATCCATCTACAGATTTGTGTAATCGCTTTTATGGATTTGCACCACCTTATTGCAAAAAAGAGATTGATGGGAGTCGTTTATATCGTTTCCTTTTTTTTTTTTTTTTCTGTCCTTAATACCAGTCTCTGTAATTTTTATTATTATTTTTTTTTTTTTTTCTCAGCAAACCACTTAATCAAGCAGAAGGGAGAGCTGTTAAAATTCTCGGTGTTCCCTCTTGCTGAGCCAAAGAGCTGCAGGGGGGAAAGGAGGAAGGAAAAAAAAAAAGACGTAACAAACTTTCAGTTAAAAAAAAAAAAAAAAAAAGAGAGAATCCTTTCCTATAATCGCCTGACTATTGCTATAATATCCTACTATTAGTTAACTGCACAGAAATCTTTGTCATTAATGTAATTAACACAAGATCTTTGAGGTCTGTTAAGTTTCAGAAAAGTTAGTCTGGCTATGTACAATTGTAATTTAGCCTAACTTTGAAAAGATTACAGCAACTTCTATGTTGTTCTTGTTTTCTGTATGTAGTATTATGGTGCTGATTAGGTGTTATAATTAGTCTTTATTATTCAAGCACTCTGTTTTCGCATAAGTAACATTCCTTCAGTGAAAACAAACAAACAAACTCACTTGTCACGGACAGGCTGGAAGGGCGATTTGAGCGGCTGAGGTGGGGATTCGGTTCTTGGTACATTTTCTCTTTCTAGAAGGAGACAGAAAACAAGGGAAAATGATTAGAATAAAACCAACAAAAATCTGTACAGTGTGCAAAAAACTCATCTCCCTCTGCCCCACTTGTTAGGACACGTGTAGTTGTACATGTTTGCATGTACATTTGCATACATACAACACAAGTGCATGGTTGTAATCACTTATTTTCAATATTTAAGGAGTACACAAGCTTTTCTTGCCATGCTTTGGACCATCATTGACCATCAGGAAGGAGGGAAGAGCATACTTTTGCAGGCCTATTCTGTCATTCTTAAATTGTCTAATGGGTGTGTAGGGTGAGAATGTAATAGCCCATATGAAATGGATTTAATGCATACAACCAACATGCTGCAAGTAAAATTCAGTACCAGGCTATACTGTCTGTAACACCATCAAAAGCAGTCAGTTACACTGGGGCTGAACCTGACACCATCCCTCAAGAAGCTGGTGTGCATGTGGTGGGGCAGAAGGGAAATGGCTGCCTGGGACATTACCTAGGTGTTTGGGACTGGTCCTCTCTGAAGGTTTTTCACTGCTTAGGGCTCCCAGGGTTGCTGTTAAAACAGAAGGCTGTTGCTGGGCCTGGAGGTGGTGGTTGTGGTGAGTAGCGTGGTGGTGATTTACTCCCAAAAAGGACCTCACATTTAGCAGGGAACTCTGTGTGAGGAAAGCCCCATTTGTCCAGTTGTGAAATTTGCCAATCTGGCACGTATAGAGTCCATGGCTGGGGAGAAAAGCAGGATGCTGGATCTGTGGAGAAGTGTGGTTAACCTGGGGAGGAGGGGGTGGAGGGGGGGAGGATTTCAGGCCGCCATCAGGGCTGGTTGCCGTCTCTGCCAAAGACCAAATCTTGGGTTTGCTGTGAGATGGCATCTGCAAGTTGCTCTGTCCCCCAGGGCTGATGATTCGTGTGCTGTTGTCAGAGGCCTCCTTCACCATGGCCAGTGCATCTTTGGGTTTCAGCCCTTCAGACCCTGACAGTGCCAAATCCTTGTCTTTTTCCAAGTGATCCTCTTCACTGCTTTGTCTCAGGAGATCAGGCTTCTCCTCCTCTTCCTCGTTGCTCTGCTCCCCGTCATTTTCATCAATTTTGTCTATGTCTATGCTTTCCAGGTCGATCTCCTCATCGTCTTCATTCTTCTCGGGGTCTCCCTCATTGTCACTGCCAAAGAGGTTGGTATCTTCTTGGTCCTTACTCCGGGATCCCCAGGTCACCTTGTTCTCCTTCTTGAGCCGCCTGCGGGCATTGGCGAACCAAGTGGAGACCTGGGTGAGGGTCATCTTGGTGATGATGGCCAGCATTATCTTCTCACCCTTGGTGGGGTAGGGGTTCTTGCGGTGCTCATTGAGCCAGGCCTTGAGGGTGCTGGTGCTCTCCCGGGTGGCATTTTTGGGTCGTCCTGGGTCCCCGTACTGGAACTGTCCATAAGGATAATAGCCGGGGGCAGTGTGGGCAGCAAAGGTAGCAGGGTGGACACCAGGATTATCTTTCAGCTCATACTGGGAACCCTGCAACACATTCAGACAAGCGGAGAGGAAAAAGCACATCAGTTATCTCATTAGTGTCTCTAACAGAGCTGAATAGGCTACTCTGGGAGCCAGAATACGCCTTTGAGTAGTGCAGAGGGCCTTCACAGTCAGATTCAGCCCTCCCCGCTCCAGGCTTTTCACGTTTACATCAAGCAGAGGAATTCCCAAATGATCCCCCCTTCTTGCAGAGACAGGAAAGAAGGACTCAGCTGGGTTATGCTAGACATAATGCATGTTTTCTCCCCAAACCAAATCTAATCAGTGGGAATGCAGCAAGTTCACATTCACCTCAATGAGACAATTTACTGTGTGCTCAAAATTATCGGGCAGAGAATGCAGGTATTACACCAGAGTTACCAACTAATGCCTTCTCACAATGTTGCATTTATCTGCAAAATATCCAGGAGGATATTACAGATGCATTCAGAGCATTCTTATTTGGCTCCAGATCTGCCTTTAAAAGGAGTTGGTGTGAGACGTGGCTGGGGAGATGAACGCACAACTTCAGCGCGAATGCAATTCTCATATGAGAGGTTTTCCACACACAAGCATCCCCCCCAGCACACACACAATAATACTCTGGGAATCTGGTGTAAAATATTGACTTCCAAGTGTTACAAAAGCCTTTAAACTCTGGAATGCAGGATGATCCGTGTACTGTAGAATATGTATATGCAGATACTTTATCTTATAAGTTTTGCTTTGATCTGAGCAGAGCAAACACAAATTGTTTACAAGCGTTTAGAGATGGTGATTTATTTGCAATCAATATTCTTTTTATCATCAGTAGTAAAACACAGCAAGTCAAATTATCCCATCAGGTGTTTTGCTAAATAACATTTTATCTTTCTAGCAAGCTCATTAGGCCTCATTATTACCGCAAATAGCCCAGATATTAACTTAATATTTTAGATCTTATTTTCCAAATGCTCGGAATCGTAGAATTTATCTCAAAATATCGCCATCGTGGTGAACTACTGTAGTAAAACACCAGGATACCTTTGCGAGTAGGAAAGGAAACTGTTGCTGAGTATCTAACATTTAAAGCCTTTTTTTTTTTTTTTTTTTTTTCTCTCCCTACTACAATGTCGCTTTCTTCTAGTCAAGAAATATACCCATAGCATTAATCTTGCGAAATTTTATGTCAGCCTTAAAAATGAACCTCTCAAAAATGTCACCAGAGAAACTAATCTAACTCTGTCAAACATTTATAAACGAACGTGTATTTTAATTTCAGAGTCAAAGCTTATACATAAGGAGAAGTCCGATGCAATTTTTATAATGTGTTACAGAGTAGGCTTTCTGCACCCCCTTTATTCCGTTGTCTTTTGTTATTGTTGCTGAAATTATATTATTTCTATGATCTCTGCTGGGAATTCTTTTGAAGAAGCCACTTGTAAATCACTCATTGCTTCTGTGTCAACTTTTACTGCGCTCCAAAATCAAGGTTAAAAAAGTAGGGAACGCATGCTGTTAAAACTGCCTTCGTAGGAAATGTTTGCAGCACAAAATAAGCCGCTTTCAGGCAAAGACCCTTGTTCAACAGCCTATCTGCCTGCCTGCACGCATACATGTACATGTATCAAAAACCCCTCTAAGTTATGCCTTGCATGCACCTAGTTATAAACATTCACACTTTTATGTTTCAGGGGAGAGAGCAGAGGGGTATTGAGAAATAAAGTAGAACCTATTCGTACCGCCGCTGAGAAATTTGCAGACATGAGCAAAGAAAACGTTTCAGCGACACCAGAGACGAAAAACAATTAGTATAAAAGATTTTTCACTTTTTACCTATTACGTTCTGACGGGGATGAAAAAAAATGCGAGGAGAACTACGATAACAGTAATTTGATTTAGGGGTGATGCCAATGTGCCTTTCTGCCCCGACACGGATAATGGAAAGTGGATGCCCTCCTTCGCTGGATGCAAATTCTGTCTCGCCATAATCAGAGTGGGAAAAGTTCAGGGAAGTGAGCGGACAGTTTTTAAAGCTTAAAGAAAATGCCCGAAAATAAACGGACGTAGCAGCTACCTAGACCACACTTCGGCCTTTCGGGGCAACCCGGGACGGAAGAAAAAGACCCGATGGGAAGAGCAGCGGGCTGGAGAGCCCACTGAGGCAGCAGCACCATCGGTACCGCCCGTCTCCAACCGCAACAATAACAACAAGAAGAAACAGCCGAGTTTCTAGGGCGCAGGATCCTTGCTTTCCCCCTCCGAGAAGCAAAACTTGGAGGAGTTTTGCCCGGCGGCGGCAGCGGGGACGACCCGCGCCCCGTCCCCAGCCCCTGCCGCGCTCTCCGCGGCCTCCGCCACCCCGCGGAGCTCGGACCTCAGCCCCCAGCACCCTCCCTCTGACTCTATCGGCGGCCCGAAGGGACGCGGGGGAAATGGGTACAGGAGGGTGGGGGAAGGAAGGAACGAAGGAAGGAAGGAAGGATGCGCGGCGGTGCTCACTCACCATTTGGGAGAAGAGGCCGAGGTCGGCGGTGTAGGGCAGGAAGGCGCTGTAGTTGGGGGCGCTGTAGGGACTCGCGTACATGCCCAGCACCGAGGTGACAGCGGCCGATCCGCTGCCCAGCTCGGCGCCCGCCGGCCGGCCCGAAGCGGCGGCAGCGGCGGCTGCCGCGGCGGCGGCGGCGGCCAGCACCCCGGGCCGGTCGCTCCCGTACACCGCCTGGCTGGCGCTGAGATACTGCGGGTAGCCCAGCTGGGGGAAGGACATCTCCGGGGCGCGGGCACGGCGGCGGCGGCGGCACTGACGGCGGCGGCGGTAGAAGCGGCAGAAATATATATATATAATACAAAAAAAAAGGGGGGGGGGAGGGAATTATACCAAAAAAAAAAAAAAAAAAAAAAAAAAAAGGAAGAAAAGGGGAGGAGGGAGACTTGAACAGCCGGGAAGGGGAGAGGAACAAACCCGGGCTTCTTAGGATCTCTTTCTTTCTCTCTCTCTCTTTTTTTTTTTTTTTTCCTCCCCCCCCCCCCCCGCCCCCCCCACCCCTCTTTACTGGAGTCAGGCAGGGCGAGAGAACAGAAATCGAGCCGGTAATTTTCTTTTTTCGTTCTGATTTCTTTCTGTCAGAGAGATATTGCAACCTAGGTGTGGAGGAGGAGGAGGAGGAGTGTGGAAGGATTCAGTGGGGTGTCTTTCCTCAAATCTCGGCTCTTCTGTGCTCCTAAATCCCTTAGATGTGATCTGATCAACAATTGAGCTCCAACTGATGTGTCTGCCCTTAGGTCCTAGGCTGATCTTTCAGATACAATTTGAAGTTGATGTTTTGATTGGCATCCACTTGAGCTGCAAGCGCCGCCCCGCGCCCCCGCCGGCCCCCCCGGTGCAGCACGTGGTGCGCAGCTCAGCCCGGGCCACTTTCCTCCAGGCGTGCGTGTGTGTGTGTGTGTGTGCGTGTGTCCGCGCAGCTGCTGTGCTGTGCTGTGTGTGTATTTAATGTTTAGCAATGGGCTCCTTTCAGAAAAGCCCCCACTGCTGTATGACAACCTGTCTACACGATTTTACAGCTGTCCAACATTGGGGTTTTGCTGTTTCGCAGCCTTAGTGTGTCCCCTTTTAACAAAAACAACTGCGGTGCCGGGTTTTTCCACCTTTAGCATTGAGTCCCCCTTGTCGTCGTTGGACTCGGGAACAAACGAGAGTGGCCGTGAGAGAAAAAGTGGGCTCTGTAGACAGGCGACTTGTAACAATTTACCACTAGGAAAAAAAAAAAAAAAAGCAACCTCCCCACCACCTAAACAGATAAATAAATAAATAAATGCTAACTATGTCTAGCAACCCCACAAAGCCACACCACGCACACACACACACACAACTTTGCTGAAAAGTCAAAAGGCTCCTAGTCGTTCGTCACAGAAATCTTTATTTAAAAAGAAAAGGAAAAAAAAAAAAATACCCGCAGAGATTCCCCCCGCCCCTCCTTCCCCCCTCTCCTCCTTATGCCCCGCCGACCGACTGACGCTCGGGGGCAAGTCTCAGAGGCATCGCGCCAGTCCTCGGGATGTCGGCGATAAATAATCTCGCAAATCGACAGGGGCGACGTGGATGCCGGGGGGCACGGAAGCCCCGAAGCCCTCGCCCCTGAGCCGGGGGGTCCTGGCGGGCTTTTGTAGACTGTCACAACTTCCAAACCGCCCCTTTCAGCGGGGACTAAGGGAAATGTTGAGGTGTGGGGGGATACAAGGACCCAAACAGTCTGTTGCCACCATCGTTATTAAGAGGGCTGCTTTTTTTTTCTCCTCTCCCCCCTTTCCCCTGAGAGGCGGGTGGAAGGTGCAGCGGTAGACAAAGGACCCCTCTGCGAGGGACCGCGGGACTCGGCCGCCTCGGAGGAAATGACTTGTCACCGTGACCTGCCCGGGATGTCCCCAGCTCCCTCGACGTGGCCGGGCGCTCCCCGATCCGGCCGGGGTGGCGGCTCCTCCAACTCTCCTTTCCCTGCCTCAAGGGGCCGGCACGGCGCAGGGCCGCTGCTTTTTGGGATGAGAGTGTTTGTCTGGGGGCGAGCGAAGGGGAGGGGAGGGAGAAAGCGGAAAAGGGGAGCGCGGATGTCTCTGTCCTTTTTTCCCCAAGCCCGGGGCAGGAGCCAACTCCGAGGGTCGGCGCGCCACCGTGGGCTTCGCACCCGCTCCGAGCGTGGGGGTCGACCCCAAGGCGGGGGGCCCGCGGGGAGCCCCTGCCGCCCCCCAAAGCCTCCGTGGGGCAGCTGTAAGCCCGGCCAACCCTGCCCGCCCCGCGCTGCGGGAATCATCTCCACCCCTGCGAGTTGGGTTAACTTCCTTCCCCCATCACTTAGAAGCAGTGATCTCTCCCCTCCTCATGGCTAAAAGGGAGAGGAGGACCCCCCGTACGCCCCCCTCCCCGCGCTCCCCCGGCTCCAAAATCTCACCCTGCGAGCAGGAGAGCGACCCTCAGTCAAAAATGCATGGCCGTGACAAAGCTTGAGTGGGGTTTGGAAACTGCCGCGGTGTTTTGCGAAGGGAAGTGTCACGTTACAAGGGCTGCAGGTAAATAAAGGTGGGATAAGGCACCGACGCTGCCGAAATCTTCTTAGCGCTTTAGATCTGGTCGGAATATGTATCCAGAAAAAAGGTTTCCACTCGGAGGCTTAAGAAATGTGAGTCACCCCCTCCCCCACCCGCTCCCATCCCGCTCAGATCAGTTCAAGAAAAAAATAAATAAATTAAAAAAAAAAAATGTCCCTCTTGCTTTTTTATCAGCGCAACATTTTTTTTTTTTTTTTTTCCGGGCGAACTTTGTTATTCTACGCCTTGCGTGGAAATAAAGCAAATAAACAGCAAGAAAAAAAAAAAAAAGTGCGAGTTACCTGGAACGGTGATTTGGAAACAGGACAAAATGGGAAGGGAAAAATTAAGAAAGAAAAAAAAAAAAAAAAAAGAAACGCACCGTGGAGGGGGAAAGTTTCAGGGCTGGGAGGGAGAGCTTTGTTTCTCAACTGAAAAGTTCCCGTCGCGAGGATAAGCGCCATTAATTATGCACAATTCTGATCAGTAAATGCGAATCCCTCACCACGCAGTTCCCGCTCCTGTATTGGACATTGCCCATTTTTCTGGCAGTTTATTAAGTCACGTTAGCAGGCAACCTTTCAAAGCCCTTTTTAATTTTTTTCCCCCTTGTGCAAGTAAGCGGGGACCAGAGCTGCTATATTAAGCTACTTAGCTTGAAAATCAGTTTAGTGAAGGTTTGGGAGATCCTGGGTTTATTTCCCCCATACAAGACCTATAGCAGGAGCTTAATCAGGAAAGTGCGGAAAGAACGAAAGTGTACGGAAAATTACAAACATCATCGTCAGCTGCCAGAAGCACCAGGAAAATCTCCCTAAACCCTAAACAGTCCAAAAGGTTGGTGTGATCACCGTTCCCCCTTCCCACCCATAAATTAGCTTGAAATTTTAAGGAGATTGAATAAAACAGTGTTTTCGAAAAGGTCTTCTTAAACGTAATTCGGGAAAAAAAATATTTAACATCTCTTCCTGTAATCTTGTATTTATTTATTTATTATTATTTTTTTAATTATTATTTTTTTTTCCGAGACCTGTGCTGTGGTAGCTCAAATGTCTCCTTAACTTTCGGCAAAATCTAACAAAAAGGAACGCGGTGCCAACTCATTAGCTGAACAGCGCTTTTAAAACGCTGAAGGGTCACGTAGCAAGGAAGAAATTGAGATCAGAGTGAAAAACAGAGTCACCTTTCCATTGGAGAGCGGATGTGCATCTGAAAACAAGCGGGAGAGAAATATATAGCAGCGCTGAGTATAATGTGATTATACCTAAGGTAATCGCTTAAAATAAATTGTATACTGTTTAAAGTAAATCGACCTAAATGGCCACGCTCGTATAATTCAGAGATCATTGGGCAGATAAACTTCTCCTTAAAGAGCCTTTCCGGAGAAGGAGCTTGCTAAGACAGTGTGATCCTTCCAGTTTCTTAAGGCGATGCATCCACTGCCAAGAGATTTTCTTTTTATTATTAACAAATCAGTTTAGATAGGTGTCCGATAAGAAATGCAAATCCAGACATAGGGGTCGCTGCTTGGCCGAATTTTAACTAAAGGCTGGTTCTGTAGGAATTGACTAAAGGGTATGTTTGCAAAGAGGATATGTGAAGCTTTAACACTGACTCTACTGAAAAATGAAGTCAGTGATTTTGATCTGCTCCAGATGTCCTAAGAGTGGATATTGCAGTGCTGGGAATCCGCACCAAATATCTGAGGGCACTGATGGTAATCAACACAACACATCAGCCAGGGGGGACTGGCAATTGTGATAACCTGCTGCAAATGTGCAGGGCTGGAGATGGCAGTGATAAACCGCTGAAAATATCTTCAAATGGAGATGACAGAGATGTTGAAAGGAGACACCTAACTATGGGAAGAATAAGATACTAAGCAGAGCACACTTTGAGAATGGAGTTCAGATATTTATTAGGCTACAGTTCACCCGTGTAATTTCCACAGACATGCACGCATTTGTGCACTGTATCTGCATACAGATACACGTGCGCCTAAATCTGTTAGCAAAACTCGGGCTTTATGCGGCATTGATAATAAGATCTACCAAAAGAAAGAGAGGCTTAATCGCTAAAGCGCCTTGTTTGTGGCTCGAGAAAAAAAGTTTTCATTTAATTCTGTGACTGCTTTGAAACATCCTGGCAAACGATTTCTTCTGCAAATCCTCTCTTGATTTTTAGCTCGAATCAGTGATAAAACAAATAATTTTAAGATGGTCTCTCTAGTTAATAGTCTGCTTCAATGGTCTTTCCTATGGAAAGAACATGAAGGTAAAAAACAAACAAACAAAAAAAACCCACACACACACAAACAAACAAACAAACAAACAACAACAACAATCAAAAACTACCAAAAATAGATTATTCTTGCGATGCTAATTTTCTCGCTGTTCCTACCACGTACTTTCACTGCCTTTTTTTGTCTTTTTTTTTTTTTTTTTTTTTAATGTGTAATTTTAAAATAACTGTACCATGTTAAGTATCAATCCTATACATTCTAATGATACTTTTGTGCAGGACTGAATCCATTAATTTAATATATCTTGCCTAGCTTATAATTATTCGCCGACTGTCGACTATTTGGATCAGTTGACTGAGTTTTCATTAAGTGCATTATGTCTGATCTAGCATGGGGCCGCGCTGCATTTGACGGCTTGCACTTTTTGGGGTGTCGGTAGCGCTGCTCCCGCTCTGCACTACCGCCGTGCTCGTTTCCTTTCGCTGGTCACCCGCTGCCAGGCCCTGTCTTCTCCGAGCGTCCGTCCCGAGCGCTTCTCATCAGCCCTGATTTATGAGCCTTGTTAAACACTCATTATTACTTTGCACCTTTTTCCAGCAGGGTCTGGGAAACAACCCCACTTTGTGACAACAGGGCATGTGTCAAACAATTATAGGCGGAGAGGCGATGTATCTCTGCAGCGCCAGATTCCCCCTCCCTCCCCTTCACGCCCAATCCGATGAACAATTCTGTGAGAGAGGAAAAAAAAAAAAAAAAAAAAAAAAAAAAAAAAAAAAAAAAAAGAACTCACTCTTTTAGTAAATTTAATTCACAGCAACAGCAGTCTTCAGACCTCTGCCCGTGCAAACGAATGGTTTGATCTGTCCAAACAAATCCAAAGTTGCAGTCAGGGATACCTGGCCGATCCCCTAAATGCGAGCACGTAGGTATGGATAACGCAGGGAGGAATCGTAGTCTGATCAGCTGAAGCATTTGACTGTATTCAAGGTAACAGCTAATAAGGCATTTACAAGGATTATGTTATTCAGAGAGAGGGGATATTAATACAAAAGAAATTTCACTCTCTCTCTCTTTTAGCAAATTAAGATAAATTGATTTTTTCCCCTAGTATTCTGGCAGTGACTTTTTTTATTAAACCTTTATCTCAGACCACCTCGGTTGCAACTTGTACTTATTTTTGAATGAGAATGCATAGATGTTCCCTTCCTTAGCTGTTTTGCAAATGAATTGTTAAAGCTATGCACACAGGCCTATATAAACAAGCTGACAGATCTACAGAATGAATCATCTACTTCTCTATATCTATCTGTCCATCCGTCTGTCTACCTACCTATGAATATTTTATGGATCTGAACTTAATTAACAAAATAATTTCCATTTTGTCTCCGAAATGATCAACGGCAATTATGTGAGATTTTAAAGGTTTATAATTTTATGTCACCAGACTGTTGCTTGGGGGCAGAGGCACAATTGCCGTGCCAGCTGCAGTTGTATTTATTTGTTTTTCTGTCTTGTTCCTGTAGGGCTGCATTATGCAGTTTTTAATTAGTTTGTGTTTGTATTTCACCCGTCCCAAATCAATGCCATCCTGGAGCAATGCAATGTAAATTCCTGCAGTACAGGTGTAGCTGCTAGCTCTGGAACACTAGGAAACTCATGTCTTACAAATGAAAGCAGTGAATGCCATTCAGCCAAACTGTCAGCTTTAAACAGCCAAGAGGAGGGAGATCAAAGCAGAGAGCAGGAACTTCTACTCTCCAGATTAGTCTTTATGGTTTGAACGCCTAATGCTATTAAAGGGAACCAGGACATATAGCACATCGTTGGCTACAAAGTTACTTCTAATTTTGCTAAAGTCCTGCCTTATTTTGGCCAATGTAAGCCTTCAGAGCATTTCAAGATGCACTGTTTCCTTTGAGGCCTAGTAGCTACTCATCTGAAATTATGCAGAACTAATACCTTCAGAGACACATTTCTGTTTGTGCACATATTTATATAACTTATTGCCTTTTGAAAGATAATTTTGATTTCCTCCTAGGTTCCACAAAGTCTTTTAATAGAACTCGCAGCAATAAAACCTGAAATTCTAGTATCTCCAGACATGAAAAGTCCCTTTATGTTGTGTTTGGTGTCTCTTCTTTCTTGAAATGACCTCTGTATGGTGGTGTATAAATCTATTATTCCAGTCACTGGGGAATTCTTTTAAAGCTTTTTTTTTTTTTTTTTTTTTTTTTTTTCTTTTTTCAGAAATAAGAGATCGTTCATCTTTAACTAGGCCACATAGAAATTATGATTCAACAGCAGTGTATATTTAATTAGAGTAATCTCACTTGAATTTAATTACCTAATGAATTATTTGTTTAAAAGGTAAAAAGGCTTGTTTGCCAAGTACAGTGCAACCCACTGATAAGAACTTCCGTTATAAGAACATTAATATTAAAAAAAAAAAAAAAAAAAAGTGCTTTTATATTTTAACTCTTTGATTCAGTCAGCCGTGGGCGAGCCCTCTACGGCCAGGGCTCCCACCCTCTCCCTCGGGCTTCCCGCAGTGAGCCCCGGGCAAGTAACCCGCGTAAGTAACGCGCACCACCGCGCTGCGGTGGGCAGGGAGCGGGGATGGAGAATCGGGACGCGGGCGGCTCCGCAGGGGGAATTTCGAGGCGAAAAGCCCGCGCCGGCGGGACTCGACAAGTGGTGGCGAGGTCGCCCGGCTGCCGCCGTGGAGCGGTGAGGCTGCGCATCGCCTGGCTCCGCGGGTGTGGAACTGCTCCGCGGCATCCACAGCGCTGTGCGCGCAAAAGGTCCTGGTCGGGAAGGTGTCAGAGCTGCAGAAATGTCGCTTTCTTTCTTTCTTTCTTTTTTTTTTTTTCTTTTCCCCTCCCCCTTTTCCCCAGTTTTGTGATCAGTGTAGCTGGTGACAATTCTTTGATTATTTATGATTCTTCACCCGAGACAGCAAAAAACTGTCTATCCTCTACCCTTGACCTTTATCCTCCGTCCCCAAGTTTTACAGCTACTGCATTGTTTGTTTCCAAGACAGTACGCACACAGTGGTGAACTGCAACACTTGTCAGAAGATTCGTCTGAAAGCACCATAGCTCGGTGATTATGTTCCTAATAATAGTAATAGTAATAATAATTATTATTAGTAGTAATAATAATAATTATTATTATTAACAACAATAATTCAATAGAGGGAAGCTTTCCTTGATGCGTTCTACTGCCCTGCAGGTCCCTACATTTTTTATTTTAATTTTCTCCTTCTTCTATAGCGCTTGGCCATAGGACCCCTTGAAAGGAGCTACCAGTCGCTCAGACCCGGCATTTTCGGGCCCTCCTCTCCCCAGCACAACGAGCCCGTCCGCTGGGTTTGCACCGGAGGGCGGGGAGCAGTGGGGAGTCGGCCCAGCCTTTTCTTCCCCTCTGATGCTCTAGCACCACGCAGAAGGCTCGATCGCTTTCAGAATAGGGCATTAAGCCGTATCCTTGGAAGTGGCCAAGGTGACCAGGGGATGACAAACAAGATGGAGGTATTTGTCCCTCTTGCCTACTAAACATTTCCGCATGGGAAGCACCGGCAAGAGGGAGAGTGGAAAGTCTCGGGAAAAGAGGGTGAAAGAAGAAGCAAGCTTTAAACTAAGCTTCAACACCATTGAAGCACTGGTTCGAGCTAGGACACACAATCTTGCCTGGGGTCCCCAAGATGTAACACTGAAGCTCCCATTCGGGGGGGGCCGGCAGAAGAGGAGCGCACCACCAGTGAGCCCACAGGTGCACAGGGGCGCGAATCAGCCCAAGTGCCCAGACCGAGGCGAAGCTGGGACATTTCCCCGCCGTTCAAAGCATCCAAGTCGCATGCTGTCCCTTCCGAGGGCAGGGGGCTCCGCCGGGAGGACCGTGCATCCCCGGCACTCGCCGCGCCGGGCTGCGGCCGGCCGCTATCCCACTCTCCGCTGCCGGGCAGGATGTGTCCTACCAGTCACACGGCGGGGGTGGTGGGGGCCGTGTGCCCCCAGAACCCTGCTACCGTCGGGGGACGGTGCGGAGCTTGCGCGCACCACCGCGCAACGCCCTCCACCAACGTTCTCACGTCGGTGCTTTGAATGAAAGGTGGGCTCGCTGCGGGTTCCACCCCGACTGGCCGGAGTGCTGCAGACATGCCTGCTCGTGCTCAGTCAATTGCGCTTAATTACCGCCCAGTGGAGCTGTGCTCGGCCTCAGCGGTTGTGGGGAAGCCCGGAGAGCCCCTCTCGGGCCGCGGCTCATGCTCAGTGATCTGAAGATGCGCTGGATGTAAGGCAGGAACAGAGTGGTGGAGACGATCCTCAGCCTTCTCCAGTTCCGGGGTACTCTAATTTCTGTCACGATTTGGGGAGTTTTGCAGAAGAAAAGCAGCTTTATGCACAGGATGCACAAACTAATGCGGCCGTGGCCGTTTGTAGAGTTTACCCACTGACCAGCATCTCAACTTATACTTCTGGTGTTTGGATCTAAAGTTTATTTCACGCTTTCAAGTAACTATGCCAGGTCCTGAACCCAAGAGCAGTCCCGTGTCTGTTACATATGGTGTATTGATTTCAGAAAAAAAAAAGTATCTCACAATTATATTAAAAATATCTAAGGTATTCCAAGCTAGGACTGCAGTTATTTTAAGGTCTTAAAACAAAATTATTATCATTGCTCACTGCTTAGATGTACATAAATGGATCTGTCTCCTCTACTGTGTGTCTTTTGCACACAGTATTGTTAAAATCAACTGGCAATTCCACTTAAATTTTTGTAATGACTCTAAGATGTTATGAGCACTATAGATCTGTGGGTCTGGCATTTTAATTCTTGAGGGACTGTGCTTTTCTTAAAGTTATGAGTGCAGCAGTCACAGCACATCTACATAGTATAGCTTACTCCATTTGTTTTGATAATCAAATACATATATTAACAAATCATGTTTGTCTGTATGTATTTATTCTTTCCCCCTTTGGAAAAATGTATGCATTTCCACTGTACTATTACTGACAAAATGCAGCACTACAATTTAAATCATGTAGTTATGGTAGTACAAACTATTAAATAAATCTTAAACTGGAACTTGTTGAACTAAAATTCTTCACAAAAGATCCTTGGATTCTTTTTAATATTCTATAAACAACATAATTTACAATATTATTTTACCTCTTCTATAGTTTTCTTTTAACATTTCAGCATTAGTAGCATTGGTGTATTTTCTTTCTTCGCTTCACTTTGCTTTCTGTTTTCTTAGATGTACACTCATTCTTTTTTCTAATATACTTGGCTTATGTATCCACTGATGTGAGCTGCATTTTAATGGTGACTTTGTTTTATCCAATAATACTTTTTAACAAGACTGTTTGAATTGTATTTTAACTACAGGTATAAGGTGTTGTTTTGTTTTTTTAGTGACAAAGACCTGGGCAAGACTGAAAGACCTACACTTAAACCAGAGTATGCCAGTATGCCTTTTTATGCAATTATACTTTTTTTTTTTTTTTTTTTTTTTTTTTTATTTTTGTATAGGCTTAAAATTGAAATTAGCTTTTCTATTTGGTTTCTTTCCTCTATATTAATATGTTTAAGTCCATGAAGTCTGTATCTATTTCATATTTGCGCTTTCCAATAACACAAAAGCATACTTAAATAGCAACAGAGTTTGAACTTGGACTGTATGAATCAGCACTAGTCTATCACAACAATTTCATTGGGATAGCACTGAGACCAGAAATAAGCGTATTTAAAAATAATAGTAATCAAATGAAAATACTTTTACAGCATTGTGAGAAAAATCCTTCATATTTGGTGCTTAGAATAAATATTGACTAGTGGACCAAGAAAACAGTATTTCTTATCAAGAAATATAATAATTGTCCTTTGATGAATTATTGGTCTAGATGTTCTGAGAAACAGGAAACTAGACTGTTCAATTTTATTTATTTATTAGGATAGGGTCTCTATAGTAGTGAAATCAGAGTGGCAATGAGTAGAACTTTACGTGCAGTCACAGTCTGCATCATTGTGCTTCACAAAGCAGCACTAAGTTTATTTCATTGATTCATTGCCTTTTTTTTTCCTTTTTTTTTTTTTTTCTTTTTCTAATTTTATTTCCTAAAACTACTGTTCCTCATCTCATATGTTTCATTTTATTTAAGCATGATACTTCTCTGCCACAGGCAGGAATTTTTAGGATTTTGCCTGGAGTTGGAAACACTCGATAATAATGATAGCCTTACATCCAGTGTTAATTTTCATGCATAACTAGGCTGCTTCAATTTACAAGACAGCATGGATAGATAGATATATAGCAGTCATTATTATTTTTTTCCACATGTATTCTACTGTTTCTTCATATGTTTTACATTGTTCACAGACAAAATTTTAGAAGTCTAAGTCATGATGTTCAGAGACTTACAGACATTATTAACAGTAAGGAATTATGAACATTTATAAACAGAACAGGCCCAAATTAAGACCCTCAGTTTAGCAGCTGTAAGCTTTTTGAGGTTAATTACTGCATGCAAAGAGAAAACACGCAAGGAACTATGTGCTTAATGTATTCTTAACCCCAAGTTAAAGAGGTTACCAATGGACTAAAATATCAGGAAGCTTGAGTATAGGTAGTAGAACCTGGACTGATGCTTTTGGAACACCCTGGGATACTCAAAGTCAGATCAAAACAACACAAAACAAAAAAAGTCTAAACAGCAGTTTTTTGAACATTAGAAAAGTAAAAGGCCATATACTGCAGAACTGGGCTGATAACAGGAAGGGAAATATTTGCTTTTGGTCCACCTTTTATTTCTTTCCTCAGCTCACCCTCATGGGTGTCAGAGACTTAGATAGTAATGCGATCATTCTGTTTTTCACAGGTGTGTTCTCTTTTCTCTTTCTCACCTTGTCTCAGAGCAACAGGTGCAAGCATTGGCATTAGCTCATACTGCACTTGCATCATTGTTGCAGTTGTACTGAGAACACTGTTTCCATAAAGTTTATGCACTCTTTTAAACCATGATAAGTTCTGTAGGTATAAAAAGGACTTCTGTAACATAAACTGGACTATTTACTGGAAGATTGTGTTCAAGATTCTTTGTCATCTCATTTCCACTGCAGTTTTATTTGCTCATCTGCTTTTGTTGTGTACTTGTGACAGAAGTACTGTCTTGAAGTCCTGAGAGAAGGACACCCAAATTATTTTCATTCAGTGTGGCACAGAAGCAGAAGAATAGCCCTTCCTTGTGGAAGAAGCAACACAGCGTTGAGAAAGCTCTTGGATATCTTGTTTCCACTGACTAACAGTGTTACTATGGTAGAATTAACTCATACACATACGATTTTGAACACTTTAATATTGTATTATCACTGCTGTTTAGCTTTAGTTGAAATTTATTAATGGGAAAGAGTAGAAATGAAGGAATATATATATATATAATATATATATATATATATATATATATATATATAAGAAAACAAAAAGCATTTAGCATAAGCTAAAGAATGTCTTCAGCCAACTGGAAAAGTCTATAGGACAAGAAGAGATGTAATCAAAGATGTGGAAAGACAGCTGGAGACACTGCAAGGACCACTCTCTAGTTCAGGCATTGAAGCTGAGAAGTGAAGTTCAAGGTAGGTGGACCACTGACTACAAGACTCCAAGGATACAAGATAGTGGTAAAAAGTGCTCCTGGGAGACAGTTATGAGTGGGGATCCCCAGCAGTTCATGGGGGAACCTATGCTGTTTCTTATCAAACTAGAAACTAGGATAAAGTGTACCTGTAGCAAAGTTTGCAGATCATACCACATTAGGTGGGAGTGACTCTTTCACTGGAAGGCAGGCTGTCATTCATAAGGACATTAACAGGCTGGAGACAGTCCAGCAGGGATCTCAGAAGGTTCAACACAGGAGAATGCAGAATCCTAGCCCTGGTATGGGAAGACATCCTACTTCCATCCAGGCTTGGCATCAATTTGTTGAAAAGCAACATTGTGAAAAATGACCTGAGGACCCCAGGGAACAACAGGGGTAACAGAGCCAGCAGCGAGCCACTGCTGTAGTGATGAAGATCAACTGTATATTCAATAACAGTGTACATGTAGACAGCAGGTAGAAGGAAGTGACTCTTCTCTACATTGCACTTGTGAGATCCCATATGAAGGACTCTGTTCATTTTTGATTTTTTTTAGTGTAAAATAGATATTGGCATACATCTGTCAGTGTAGTTGAGGGCTACCAAGATGATCAGAAGCTTAGTGTACATGACAAGGAGAGTCTGGGAAAATTGTCTTTGTTCTGTCAAGAACAGGTTAATGGGAGATCTTATCAATGTATGTGGGTAATTATTGGTAGGGTGTTAAAAAGATGGAAACACTGTTTTAAGAGATGGCAGAATGAGAATGAGAAGACACGTTGTTATAGTGGAAATTCTGATTAGATGTTAGGGGAAAAAAAATGCCATAAACTGGAACAAGTGACCAGAAAGACTATGGACTCACCATCCTTGAAGACATTCAGAACTCAACTGGACAGGGCCCACAGGAATCTGACCTAGCTGGATCACTTTGAGAGGAGAGTGGAACTAGACAACCTTGAGAGGACTTTTCCAACCAAAGTTATTGTATGATTTTGTAGCAATTGAACTTATTGCACTGTAAAAGTGCAGTTAACATCCCTGTACATATTACAGGGCCTTTCGGGGCAGTCTATGACATATGTGACACAAATACATATGGCTATAACACATCAGTTGTATTGACTAGAGATACATTTATTTCATAACTTTGGAGTGTCATCAAAATGCAGTGTGTAATGGCATTGATATTTTCTCTTTTATGAGAGCATAGTAGAGCTTATAAGTAGCCATGATAGCTAAGAAGATGCTGTCTGATACAGTGAACAGTAGCAAGCTAGTGAGATCTGCCAAGCAGTGTGCCATCTTTATCAGAAAGCCATTTCTATGTCCAGGAAAGAGTGAAGAGGAAGGAGAAAATGCGTGACTAAGACATGAGGTATAGTCATCCAATTGATGGCTTTCCTATCCAGTTGATGCTTTAATGGCTTGCTCCAGTGGATATACAAGAAATAAACTTTCTTGCAGTTGTGCAGGATAGCACTGTAAGAAAGCAGATCCACCAGTTATTACCGTGCTCTCTACTTCCAAGTATAATATTTCTGAGCACACACTTAAAAATGGGATATAATAAAAATAACTCTTTCTAGCATAATAGCTTTTGTTTATGACAGGATAACACTATCTGTCTCTCTTGGCTTGCAGTGTCCTAGAAGAGCCTCGTGGCCCATTCCAAAGTTAAGCTCCTTTGTCATTTGTTACAAAATAACAAAGAGCAAAATCACTGAATATAAAAGTGCACAGAGGGGTGATGGGAGCAAGGATGACTTTAAATGTTTTTGTAGTGTTGTAAACGGAGTGTTCTCTGACCTTTCTTAATCCTAATTATTTTTTTATGAAAGAACAAGTGCTGCTAAATATACACACATATGTATATACTGTTATTTGAGGAATTAACCATACTTACCTGTCATTCTGAAGTATTTCACAGTTTAGTAATTTTTTAAACTAATGGTATTCACTGAACCTATTTTACAGTAATTCATTTATTCTTTCTTTGTCTAACAAATAATCATCTTTGTAATAGGTAATAGAATTGTGAACTGAACACAACTGTGCCCTTAAGTGTCCAAAATGTTCCTATTTGTCTTTTGTTTCTGTAGGAATCCAAAACAAAGTTAATCTGATCAACAGGGATCAACAGAAAAGTGAGCAAAGATTTTTATTTCTTTGAAGCCAGTGAAGGCAATGAAATAATCCTCCTAAACAATGAAGGCCTTTAATTCAGTCTTGAACACTGAAAGGCATTGTAAAGTGGGATTTGCAGTTTCTGGTTTTAATTTAAACTGTATAAGCAGGTGCAGTAATGGAAGGTGAATTGCTCTTATTACATTGTTGCAAAATTATGACAAGACAAAAACCAGAAAAAGTCCCACACCAGATTTATTAATTACCAGAAAAGAGCTAGTTTTTCCATCTGTCCTCTCTTCCCACCCCCTTCCTTTAACTTCTTTCCAGTTTTAATACAGCATTCTCCTCCATTTCTTTGTGATTTCCTCAGATCTACAGGATCTAAAGGACAGCTATGTATTTGGGATTGTGCATCTATGTAAGCTGACGACCTCTGGAAGTCAAGCCAGACAGTTCTTCAGTCTTTTGCAACTTGGTGCCTTCATCTGAAACACTGATAGCAGCCTAGACTGCTGAAGGCCATTCCATACATTTACCAGTCCGAGGATTATGCTAGATTATGTGAAGCAGGTTTACCACCATGAACCACAGGAAGTACATCAGGTGGGGAATAGCCAAGCATGGTCACACAGCCAGCAGGGCAGGGTCTTGCCAGACAGGGCTCCCTCCCACAGTTCCCAGAAAAGGGGAGCAAGACATGCCTGGCGATGGCAGTGACGGTCAAGGGAGAGTCCAGATCATCAGGCAAGACCATGGTGATGAGGCAAGTTCCAAGTCAAGACAGGAAAGTAAGTTAGCAAAGCAGGATCAGGTCTGGCAGTAACCAGGGTTGCAGTCAGCCTGGTGACCATTGGACAGATTCACAGTAAGGAAAGCAGCTCTGAAGTCAAGCTGGGAAGTCAGTCATAGAATCACAGAGTCATAGGATGGCTTGGGTTGGAAGGGACCTTAAAGACCTTAACTCCAATCCCTCTGCCATGGGCAGGGATACCTCCTGTTAGATCAGATTACCCAAGGCCTTGTCCAGCGTGGTCTTGGGATAGGAAGTCCATAACTTCTCTAGTGTCTCACCACCCTCTGAGTGAAGAATTTCCTCCTAATCTGTAACATAAATCTCTCCTCTTTTAGTTGAAAAACATTCCCCCTTGTCTTGTCATTATCTGCCCAAGCAAAAGTTGCCCTCCATCTTTTTTTATAAGCACCCCATTTAAAACTGCAGTGAAGTCACCTAGGAGCATTCTCCAGGTTGAACATCCCCATTTCTCTCATCCTTTCTTTGTAGGAGAGGTGCTCCATCCCTCTTACCATCTCTGTGGCCCTCCTCTGGACCTGTTCTAAGAGATCCTTATACTTGTGCTGGGGCCTCCAGATGTGGACACAGTACTTCGAGTGGGGCCTCATAAAGACAGAACAGAGGGGGACCATCATCACCCTTGATCTGCTGGCCACACCTCTTTTGATGCAGTTCAAGATGCCATTGGCCTTCTAGACTGCAAGTGCTCATTGCTGGCTCATGTCAAGCTTTGCATCCACCAGAATCTCCAACTCTTCTGCAGGGCTGCTCTCAGTGAGTTCTTCTCCCAGTCTGTACTGATGCCTGGGATTGGCCTGACCCAGGTGCAGCACCTTTCACTTAGATTTGTTGACTCTCATTAGGTTCACTTGGACCCACTTCTTAAGCTTGTCCAGGTCATTTTGGATGGCATCCCTTCCTTCTGTTGTATTGACCACACCACTCAGCTTGGTGTCATCTGCAGACTTGCTGAAGGTGCACTCCATCCCATCATCTATGTCATTGATAAAGATATTAAACATCACCAGTCCCATGACAGATCCCTGAGGGACATCACTTATCACTGGCCTCAACCTGATCATAGAGTCATTGACTGCAAATCTCTGGATGCCCTGCTCCATGCATCAGGGTCCAGATCTATAGAGTTCATGGTAAGGCACGGCTGTGACAGAGCTGGAGACAAACACTCCTACAGCATAGCTTAGTCAGGGACTGATGGTCCTGGGTTGAGCTGAAAAAAGGCTCCCTGGGGCAAAGATGTGGAGAAGGCCTAGCTGAGGCCAGAGCTGTCAGTGCCCTGAGGGCCTTGGTGAAGGTATGGGACAGTGGCTGATCAGTAATCTGAGAACAGGAGTAAGAGGTGGATTTTTTTTTGCTGGAAGGTGAAGTACTTGACAGAGGACAACATAAAGAGGGGCCCTCAGGCAGCATATCAACCTGGTCAAAGGAGAGAATGAAGGACTCTGATTCCACTGAAATTGATGGCAGTGCTTTTATGGACAGCAGGAGGATGATGATTTCATGTTCTGTGTTTCTGTCTACTGCAGAGGCCTGCAAAAGTGCAATGAGCAGCAGTAGCACTACTGTCAACCACTGTTAACTTGTTGGGGATGAAAGAGGTGGTTTCTCAGTAATCTTCTGTGTTCTACTTCTTCTCTTCATTCTTCTACTCTGTGTTCAGGCACCGATCCTAGTCAGCAAAGAAGATATTAATACTAAATACTTATATTCAAGATTATGGGTTTAATATCTCTTACAGAAGGAATTGAGGGTTGATTGCTCTCTGTGCCTTGGCCAATCACTTTTTTCACATTTTTTTTTTTGTCTTTCCTATTTTTGTAATGTGAGATGAAGTTTAACTTTTGAAGCTCGTGGAAAATGTTTGTCTCGGCACTAGGTGAATTCGCTGATTTTGATACTTTATGCTTTTGTTTGTAGATCCTATAAAGGTATAGACAGGCAAAATAAGGCTAACCTTGGGCTCACAACTTGGATCGCAATAACTGCAATTATTGTGAATATAATTTCAAATGTATTTAGTACACATGTTTTCTCTGGTGATTTTTGTCTATCTGCAGGAAAATTACTGTTCTCCAACCCACCTAACTTTAGCAACTCAGGGATCCACAACCATCAAAGCTGTAACAAAAGATTGGTTTCATGGCATCAAAGGGAGAGGCATGATACCAGAGTCCTGTGCTCTTCATACAGTAAAAACCTGAATAAGGTCCTCTTTGTTTCAGGAGACATGGGCACATTTTATATGCATTGTTCTTTTATTTTATTTCTATTTTTATTTTTTAGTGCAACAAAGGTTGCACTAATTGCCTAAACAAGATTTCAAATTTAACAAATTATAATGTTCAAAACCATTTTTTTTCTTTAGCAGAACAAACAAACAAACAAACAAACAACATCCAAAACCAACCAACCAACCAAAAAACACAGGTAGTGCTTGCCTAGTCTGACAGCACTGGGAACAGGAGTTGATTCAGAAGTGTAAGAATAAGATTCTAACAGCGTAAGAAAATAAAATGTGTTATTTATCACTGTTTCAGTGTCAACAACTTGTAATTTCTATTGTTCTTCAGAATAATGGGATTTATTGAAGCAGTTTATCCTCAAGTCATGATACATATTATTTGTGAAGACTGAAGAAGATTCTAAATAGCAAAACATTAAAACTAAACCAAAACAAACCAAAACAAACCAAAACTTAAATGTAGTACAAAAACACAGCAAAGATGTGCTTTTTATAGTATATAAGTTTTTATAGTATATAAAAACTATCTTATTTCTGGAACTAGTGGAAAAGAAGTATTCATGGAAAAGAAATAGGTAAGTTATGATAACCATACAAATCCAGATATTTATGTAGTTAGTATCATACTCAAAATGAAAGAAGATAATTGTACCTTCTTTGTATAATTGTATTCTGTTTATGAAAGGTTTTCAAAACTGTTCTTCAAATCAAATAAAGAATTAGATAAACATGATGACTACTATGTATCTGGGATATATATACCAATATTCGATATTCACGAATCATTAAGTGGCTGTTGGACACCTGAAATTCTATTGATTTCTAAAGTTCAATACTGTATGAAAGACTGATTCAAAAGAGCAGGGAAGCAAACAAGCAAATACATAGTACTGAGACTCAACATACACAAAATTTACTGCAACAGAAGCAAACATTCTGATCGGATAAATAGCCTTAGTTCATTATGGCAGCAGCCATAACAGGAAATCTTTCAAATTCTTGTTATATAAAATTAAGGATGATACAATGAAAAGAATATTGTAAATCAAGTCTCAGGGAATTTCAAGGATCACAAACCCTTGCCTAATATAAATAACAATAATAAATTCTAACATGCATTGCTTCTTTTATAATGAGGGTTACCAAGAAAACAGGAATTGTGAGCTAAAATTCTGAAAAGTTTAAATGTCTAGAATGTCTAGAAGTTTAATCATCATTTAGTTTCCCACTTGCTGGAAAGTGAATGCAAGCAAGTAAAGTTATATGTTTGTATAAATGAATGTTTCTTTGCTTATATTCTATTTTGAGTCAGCAAATAACACTCAAATTAGTTATGATGGTAACTGGACTTAAAAAGTTAACCTTATTCCTAACCTTATTCCTTCTCTTATAGATTTTTTAGTATGACTCCAGTGACATATGTTCTATGTTCATGTATCAAGTATTCTATTGAAAACTGTGGAAAGATACCAGCATAAAACTGATCTGTGAGTCAGTCTCAGCACTTGGCAGAGGTTATTGTTCTCTGGATCTTCTCATTATTACCAAACACTTCAAAACCAACTGCCTGAAAGATGAGAACTATAATTTTGAAAAATAAATAAATAAATAAAAATCTTAAGATTTACTCCAAAAGTGCTGTTTCTTGTTTTTCATCTCACTGTAATTACCAGTCATCTCTTGAATGGTTTAACAGGGATGGTCATTGTACTATAACCATGAGTTCCAATTGCAGCAATGTCCTTATATCCTAAATATATATAATATATATTATCTCAGAAAAAAACATATTCTATCAGAGGAAACTGTAATATAAATATGAACTGCTCTGGCTAACATTAATTTAATTCCCCTCATTTGAGAATAGTCAGACAATGGCTAGATGAAAGATAAAAATAAATAAATTAATTAATTAAAAATCTGGGATTTTTCTGGGATTAAAATTTCACTGTCCTTAAAGTTTTCAACAGGTTCTGTTTAAAATCAGAACTTATTCTACATGAGGTATTGACTTGTAAACAGTTTTGGCAGTTTCTGCACAGAATGACAATGGTTTGAAACCAGTCTGAGACTACCTTGCTCAAAGAGGACTTAGAATGACAGGTGTATAATTGACAGTACCATCCAATGCCACTAATTGTGTGATATTAGTGATCACCTGTGAAGAAAGATTATACATAGATGATGATCTTGAATTGTTTTGCAGTTTTTCAAGAGACTGTAAGTGATAGTTTGGTCCCATTATTTGTTCTTGAGAACTTTCTAATAGTTTTGTAGTTTATATCTTACTCAACGTACTTTGGGGTTTAAGAGACAAAGAGACTAGAGCCATTCCTGAAAAATGAAAACTGATGATGCATATTGCAGCAAAATGCAGAAATGCATTTGCTGTAAGGCAAGAAGAAAGCATAATTTCTATGAATCACATAGATTTTTTACATAGCTTTTGTACAGGACTTGTTGTACTGGGACTTGTTACAGAATGGTGGTGTACAAAGTATTCTCTTGGAAGATCCACATATATGGATTTCCATATGTCTTCTATTTACATGATAGTGACAATATATGTGATTAAGAGCTCATAAAAAGCTCATCTTTTATTTTCCCTTTATAAGATTGAAGTTAAAGAAAGTGTTAAGAGGTAAGATATTTCTTTCGCAGGCTTTGTTGTTCCCTTCCCTTCCCTTCCCTTCCCTTCCCTTCCCTTCCCTTCCCTTCCCTTCCCTTCCCTTCCCTTCCCTTCCCTTCCCTTCCCTTCCCTTCCCTTCCCTTCCCTTCCCTTCCCTTCCCTTCCCTTCCCTTCCCTTCCCTTCCCTTCCCTTCCCTTCCCTTCCCTTCCCTTCCCTTCCCTTCCCTTCCCTTCCCTTCCCTTCCCTTCCCTTCCCTTCTCCTCCCCTCCCCTGTATGGAAGGTGCTTTCTTGAATTTTCAGTGCTTAAGAAATGGTAAGGTATAAACATAGAATTTAAATAAATTATTAAAGATTGAAATATTGCATTTAGGATGGTAGAACCGTACCACATATTTGTTAACAAATTACTTGTTTATCTTCCATTAACCTATTATGATTCCAGAAATGCACTTTCACCTATTCTTGTATTTTTCTTTTGAGCTGTCCTGGAAGAGACAGAGTTAGTTTTCTTCATAGTGGCTGGTATGGTTTTATGTTTTGGATTTAGGAGAAAAACGTTGATGTAACACACTGATTGTTTAGTTGCTGCAGAGCGGAGCTTATACAAAGTCAGAGACTTTTCAGCTTCTCGTGCTGCTCTCCCAGCAAGGAGGCTGGGGGTGCACAAAAAAGCTGCGAGGAGGCAGAACAAGGACAGATGACTCAAACTGTCCAAAGGGATATTCCAGACCAAATGATATCATGCTGAACAATAAAACTCTGGGAGTTGGAAGGCACTGCTCAGGAACTGTCTAGGTGGGTGTTGAGCAATTGTATTGTGCATCACTTATTTTGTTTATATTTACATTTACATTTACATTTATACTTTCCATTCCTTTGCTGTCCTAATAAACTATCATCATCCTAATCCACTAGTTTTACCTTTTTCCAGTTCTCTCCCTGATCCCACTACGGGAGGATGGTGTGAGTGAATGGATGTGCGGCGCTTTGCTGTCTGATGGGTTAAAGCACAACACTAGCCAGTCCTCAAGTGAACTTGTGATGCTGAATTTTGCTGGTTATCCTTGACTCAGGTGTTTTTAACAAGGAACTGTGGTGAAAAATGGAATCAGGGCCTCCTCAAATTCCTCCTCTGTAACTAGAGCGCAGTGTCTGAACACCAGTTCTTCTTTAGTCTTACATGCAGAGCCCAGCAAGGTTCAGTCTACTTCTCTTCTCTCTCTTTTTTTTTTTTTTTTTTTTTTTTTTTTGTGTGTGTGTGTGTTGTTTTGTTTTGTTTGTTTGTTTAGAAAACAAAGCTGATCTGCTCCCTACTATGAATAACTGCAGATGGTAATAATAGCACTGTTAAGCAACCAGGTGAATGCCAGACCTTCCTTGAAATGCTCCATCCTCTACTGATGCAGAGGTTTGCATGAAGCACCATCTGTCAGGGGTGTTCATTTATCATTAACCAGCTGGAGACACAACATGAGCTCAAATGCCACCAGGAAAGATACAGCAGCTCTGATTTAAATGCTGTATATTTGTTTCAAGAAAAATTGGTAAGCAGAAAGTAGGGTTTAATGTATTAAATAATTTGCTCTGAGTCAGATTCTGCTACATTTGCTCACAGAGAAAAGTACTTTAGCAACTGAGTGAGCATTTCACATAGGGTGAAATATCTGAACAAAGGGAAAAGATCAGAAATTTTCATTATGTTGTTGGAAATATCAGAGTCTGTTTAACCAAGGGAGACAGTGACTAACAGTGCTCTAGTTACAGTGGATAGGTCATTTCATTCTAGTGTAGTCCAAGCCGAAGGACTGTATGGAGAGCTTAATACCCGATATTTAAGAAGCTCAATTGCTGATATTCAATAATGGTTTTCAGAGGCTTAAATCTCAGCCAAGGTTAAATTAATTTTCTAAGGGACAGCAGACCCCAGGACTGGTCCCCTGATGTATTCCTGCTTCCTGCTCCAAAGCACATCTGAGGATCCTGTGAGTTGATAAAAAACAATCAGTAAGAAGTAATGCATAAAATGCATACAAGTGAAGGTAATGCAGATAATAGGGGACCTCAGGAGGAACCCAGTCCTACTTCTTGCTTAGAGCAGAATCAGCTATGAGATCAAGTCAAGCTGCTCAGGTCTTTCTCAGGCTGGATATTGAAAACCTCCAAAGACATAGACTGCAAAAACCTCTCTGGGTGACTTACTTCCTGGCTTGGCTACTCTCAAAGTGATAAAGTCTTCCTGATATCAAGTTTAAAGTGGCTTTTTTTATTTATTTATTGTGGCTGAACAATTTCAACTGGCAGCATTCTTTCTGTAAAGGAGTTATTAGTTCTCCTGGCTGTGTTTTTTTTTTGTAGGATTTCACAGAATCACAGAATTGTCTAGGTTGGAAGAGACCTCAAGATCGAGTCCAACCTCTGACCTAACACTAACAAGACCTCCACTAAACCATATCACTAAGCTCTACATCTAAATGTCTTTTAAAGACCTCCAGGGATGGTGACTCCACCACTTCCCTGGGCAGCCCGTTCCAATGCTTAACAACCCTCTCGGTAAAGAAGTTCTTCATAATATCCAACCTAAAGCACCCCTGGCACAACTTTAGCGCATTCCCCCTCGTCCTGTCACCAGGCACATGGCAGAATAGACCAACCCCCACCTCACTACAGCCTCCTTTAAAGTACTTATAAAGAGCGATAAGGTCACCCCTGAGCCTCCTTTTCTCCAGGTGTAGTGGGTTTACGTGGCAAGGTTTTGGTAGCAGGGGACAATAGGGGTGGTTTCTGTGAGAAGGATCTAGAAGCTGCCCCATGTTTGGTAAGGGCCCCACTGCTGACCAGAGCCGAGCCAATAAGCAATGTTGTTTTGTGCCTCTGTGAGAGCATATTTAAGACAGGGAAAAAAAATGTTGCGCCACACAGCAGCCGGGAGAGTGGGAGGAGTGAGGAGCAGCCTTGCAGGCGCCAAGGTCAGTTAAGAAGGAGAGGGAGAGGTGCTCCAGGCACTGGAGCAGAAGTCCCCTGCGGCCTGTGGTGAGGACCATGGTGAAGCAGGATGTCCCCCTGCAGCCCATGGAGTACCACGGTGGAGCAGGGTTCCACGCTGCAGCCCGTGGAGGAGACCATGGTGGAGCAGGTGGCCCTGCACCAATGGAGGCTACTGCCTGTGGAGGACCCCTGCCGGAGCAGATTCCAGGCTGGACCTGTGGCCCGTGGAGAGGAGCCCACGCAGGAGCAGGTGATCTGCCAGGAGCTGCTGCCCGTAGGGGAGCCAGGTTGGAGCAGTTTTCTCCTGAGGGATGGACCCCGTGGTACGGACCCATATCTGGAGCAGTTCTGGAAGAGCTGCTGCCTGTGGGAAGCCCACACTGGATCAGTTCATCAAGGACTGCATCCCGTGGGTGGGACCCCACAGCACAGGGGACGAGAGTGACCGAGAAGGAGCGGCAGAGAAGTGCTGTAGACTGACCATAACCCCCATCCCCTGTTCCCCTGTGCCGCTCGGGGTGAGGATGTGGAAGAGGGTGGATGGGGAGGAAGGTGCTTTTGGTTTCTTTCCTTTGTTTCTCACTTCTCTAGCTTGTTGGTAATAAGCAATAAATCTTACTGTCTCCTTATGCCAAGTTTGTTTTGCCTATTACAATAATTACTGAGTGATTTTCTCATCCTTATCTCAACCTTTGAGCCCTTTTCATCATATTTTCTCCCCATTCCTCTTTGAGGAGGGGGAGTGAGAGAGCAGCTGTGGTGGAGCTCCGCTGCCCACTCGAGTGGAACCACGACACCAGGCTGAACAAATCCAGCTCCCTCAGCTGTTCCTTGTAAGACTTGTTCTGCAGACCCCTCACCAGCTTCATCGCCCTTCTCTGGACTCGCTCAAGCACCTTAATGTCCTTCTTGTAGTGAGGGGCCCAGAAATGAACACAGTATGCAGTACTGTGTTTAGTACTCAGAACACAGTACCATTTGAGTCCTTCATCCAGGTAATTTATAGAAACATTAAAGAGAACTGTCCCTAACTTACCTGTGTTATTTAGGGGAAGTTTCCCGGAGGGGAATATAGACCACACAACAAACTAGTGCTGTATAGAGGTGATTATACTGAGGTGATGTGGTTATGGATAAAGGGGGATTGAAGGTATGGAGAAGAGCTGCAGATGAGTACTAGTGGATGAAAGTGCATTTACTGACATACCTGTAGACCTAGGGTGTCATGGACCCCTTCTGGCCTTTGTTAGTGAAGGATATCAGTAAGTTCCAGCATAAAAGTGTATTGGATGTTAAACTGACAGGAAATACTACTTTTACTGTAGCCCTAAACAATCTTTTCCACCTTGTTTGTCATACTAGAAAATAGCTACATATAGTTCGGGCTGCATTTCTCTGAACTTTACTACCAACACTTAACCAACAGTATTTAAAATATTCATTATAAAGTGATAATGTTGACTACGGTTCACAGTATTTCTTTACAAAAGTTTTAGGTTCAGTACTATTTAAAATATGTCTTTTTCCTTTTTCAGACAAAAAGCATGTGTCTTAATGTAGGCCCAGTCTTGAGTTCCCTTTTTGTTCAAAATTTGAACAATATAATTGGGTGTTTTGGTCATGCAAGGATTATTGCATGATTTTCTAGATGTCCAGTATGGCGTCTTCTAAAATATTTATTTGGAACATAGTTTCTGCTTGCTCTCCACATGACACCCCCCCACCCCCCATTTAGAGTATTTCCCCCTTAATGATTTTTTTTTTTTTTCCTGTGGGAGAGAAAAAAGACTATCAGAAAATCATGAGATTAACATAAGGTTAAAATCTCAGTTCAGAAAGTGGAAATAAGCCATGAAAGTTCACACCTAGAACATTAAACCCACCTGTGAATACCTACACATTTCATTCTTGATTTTTGTATTGATCTTTGAGTAGGAAGAATGTATCACTCACTACTGTCATCATAAATTTTAAGATCCAGGTTCAGCCTTATTTTAATGTACTTTCTCTATCTAGTATTCTTTTCTTCATATTTGCCCAAGTTACAATGTGTTTTGAGACAGAAAGGCAGTAACAGACAACTGTCTTTCTGTAAAATATAGCGAGGTTATTCTGTACAAATGGAATGAACCTCATTTTTTCATTTCAGATCAAAGTAGAAATCTTTTGAAGTTTAGCTATTTGATAAAAAAGGGCTTTATAACAAGCAGATATAGAAGTTAATAGGACATAGAGATATTTTATTAAACTGCAAACCATTATTAATATTGCAGTTTTAACTTGAAAGAAATATGTGAAATGACACCGGAAATTAATTAGATTATTTCATCATTCTTTTACATTATAAACTTTGATACACTTGCATAGATATATAGGTACATTGATAAAAAGACACAAAGACAAACAGAATTTTAATGAGTGAGGAGCTTTTATCTACTATCACTTTGTGACTTAATTTTTTCTGTTTATACTGCCTATTGATTCCAGTTGAAACCTGCTGTTTTAATGTTGTTATTGATATTCTCTCTGGGTTTTCTTCTAATTCTGGCATTGATATTACCTTGATCGGATTTAGTTTATTTGAATTGCCTGTAGGTTTCAGTCTCCAGAGTTTTTCACTGCTTATAGACATGCAAAGATAAAACCTCTCTTTTTATCTAGAAATCCTTGAGAGACTCAGAAAGATACAGACATTTTCTGAGAACGTTAAAAAGAAAGAGACAACAATCAAAAGGAATATACTTCTCACCCATCCTATTCAAGACATCATTTCTATATAACCTGCATATTCGCTGACATAGACTTCTAATCCAGTCAGTTCCATTTTGCGTTCAGGAATTTTGTGTGGAGAAATGTTTTTTTCATAAAATCACAAGTGGCTCCAAGCTCTGTGTTGCAGGCTACACCTTCACCAGACTGGTACTGACTAATTTGGGAAATGTATCTGCAATAGAGCAACATGTAGTGCTTCATATTGTTTATTTTTTGCACCCTGATGAAAAATCAATCTCTAGCGCATTTTTTTGAATATAGAAGAGCCCCTCCCAACACCCCTTTTCAATAAGAGAAGTCAATGTATGAGAATGGGTGGCTAAAGTTAACTTCTGTATATTATTACTGTAAACTGCTACTTCTGAAATCTGCCTAAGACTTCTAGAAAGAAATAAAAAAACTAATGCTTCAATTAAAAAAAAAAACAACTCTAAACAGTTTCACCTTTCAGATAGATAATTTCACTTTGGAAATTATCAATTTCCTTCCATGTAGAAATTAAAAAAAAAAAAAAAAAAAGAAATTGTACCTTACCTCCTTGCCTTTCTAATTGTTAATCTCTCTGTCTCTAATTTGTTTTGCTTTTTTTTTTTTTTTTTTTTTTTTTTTAATTTTGGCTTGTGTTCGGTCTTTATTCCCTTTCTGTTTTTGTTTCCTGCTTTCTTCTTTCTGTAGGCCTATAGTTTATTTTCTTCTTTTTGTTCTGACTCTTTTGTCATCTGACAGTATACTTTTTTGGAAATAATTATTTTGTGGGAAATAATGAACACTTTCAATTCTGTAATTAAAGACAGGTAAAGACTATGACTATATATATGCAACCAAGTGCTCTATTTGCACATGATTTATTTCCTTTGTCCAGCTGTCACAGGCCAGTTATGTTAAGGGTTTGACATCCTATAGAATTCTTTAAGATCCAGCAGTCAGCTTGTGTAGTATAATGTACCAATAGATGGGAAGAAGGCTAAGGGTCTTTTTCATGGTTTAACATTGAATCATCTTGATACCAACATAAATTTAATTTTTAATAACATTAATAGGTAATGGTAATAGAAAAGTGTATTTGTGATAAAAAAGTGAAAAAATATTGTGGCAAAAAATATTTTTCTGTTAAAGGAGAGTGTGATGGACTGTGATGGGCTATTGGAAAACAAAGGAGAAGAAAGAGAATCTGTGTTTGTCTTTTAATACCATCTTCCCCAAGGGCCATCTGCACAGTTTCATCATAACTACTGTCTACAACCTGTATTGTTAGTGTTAAGGTGCTTTTTGACACTAGAAGTGAAAATGGGTTGTGGGGGTAGTTGACAGGCCTGTGTGGGCATGGATACCCCACATACCCCTGAAAAGCCTGAACTTCTTATAAAGTTATAAGCTCTTCCAGCATCACAACCACCCTGCGACTCTTTTGCCCCAGGGATTTGATACTCATTAGCTATTTCTGGAATTGCAGTTTTGTGACTGCATGCATTTGTTGCCAGTCTTCACTATTGCATTCCTGTTGGTCACTGAGAATAACACTTTTTTTTTTTTTTTTTTCCCTCTGAAAAAGCACACTACCAGCTCATGTTCTCATCAGAAAATGAGTAGCAAAGTAGAAAAAACATCTCAGCTTCTCTAGGCATTGTAGTCCTATGTGGAGTGTTTTTTTTTTTTTTTTTTTGATTTGTTTTTCAAGAGAAATACTTCAAGCTTCTTGTAGAAGAAGAGGAAGGTTTATAGGACTACCAGGAACATAGAGAGATGTTGTGTCCCTTGGGATCTTTATTGATCTGTTGTAGCTCTTTGCTCTTCATTCTGTGCCAGTTTTCTCTGCAGGAGTTGCCACTCTCCAACATGCATTCAAGCAGTTTTGTACATATCTTGTTGTCCCAGAAACTAGGATTTTGTGTGGTTGTTGCAAGGCAATGATGTCCTAACAGTTCCAGCCAGGTATACAAGCCATAGGCAAGAATGACAGGAGCTGGTGGAAAGGTACCATGTACATATTACAAGAAAATCACAAATAACCCACACATATTTTCCAGAACTGCTGGAGTGACTTTTGGATGACTGGTTACAAAATAACAGCATATAAAAAAGTGAAGTGTTGTAAGCAAAAATAGGAGTGATGGTGAAACCACTGCTGCTGTTTTCATTTGAATTCTTGTGGTAGAGATTTGCTTCTTATGAGGGACATAGATTGGGGGAAAAAAAAAAAAAAAAAAAAAAAAAAAAAGGCAAATTTTAGCCCTGAAATCTTGATGTAAAAACTGTGAGTTTTCAAAAAATGCTCTTTCTGCTACATGATCATTTCACTAAATAACCCTTGCTTTTCTGTAATGAGACACAGTGGATGATCTTTTTTTGTTCACCTTTTCCATCCTTTTCATGTTTATGTACACAAAGTACTCTTTCCTGTATTGGAATAATTTTGTACCTCTGATCATCCTTGCTGTTTTTCTCCAGCTTTTCTAGTTTGCTCTTCTGAGTACTGCACACAATATTTAATATGTTGTTTTAGCATGAGTTTACGAAGTACCATAAAGAGAGTTTCTGTGTTATTTTCAATTCCTTTTTCACTGCTACTCATACTGTCTGAGCACAGCACACATATAAATATGTACAGTAATTTCGGGATCTCTATTTTGATATCTTGGCTTTAGATGGCCCTAGTAATTTCCTAAGTAATAATGTAAGCTCTTTCCCTGTGTACAGTGAGATACGTTTTTCTTATGTGCATAGTTGTATTTATTAAGACCTAATTTCATCTATTTTATAATCTAATTAATGAATATCATGAATTTTCTATTGCAGATTTTGCTATCCTGTTTTTCTATCTTCAATGAGTTTGTTTTCTCCTTCTCTCTTCTTCATCCTACTCTCTTTCAACTCACTGATATACATTGAACAACTTGAATCTCAGTACAGGATCATGTTCATTACTAGTAAGCCTTCGACTGTTTCACCTGATGAACTTCTGAGATGGAATATTTATTCTACTCTTTGTTTATACTCCAATACCAATCATGTATCAGTGAGAGGACTTCATCTTCTAACTGAGACTAGCTTATTTTTTTGAAGAAATTTGGTGAGAGGTCTTGAAAAACCTCAGGTATGGTATATCAACAAAGTTATCTCCTTTCCCTACTCACTGACTTCAGTAGTTTTTGGAATCACTGATATCTTTTTATGAAGAGCAACATATGCACATATATATATATCCCTTAAACCACTAATTTTATTTATTACTAAAGTTCCTACCAATATGCCTCCTTGGACAATCAGACTTAACTGCTCTGTGATTTCTGGAGTAATTTTGAAAAAACGGTGCCATTTTTTGCTATTTTCTGTTCCCTCAGACCAGTCGTAAATTGAACAATACACTACACACTTGATTCCAAACTCTTTTTTTGAAATCTGTTCATTGTCATAACTTTTTTTCCTTCTTTTTGTTTTGTTGTAGAAAATTCTAAACTGATAGTCCTGCTTTGGACTTCCTGCTAGTCTTATACTAGTTTATATTCACTGACTTTCAGGGAGCTATGCTTGTTTTGTTGGTGTGTCAACTTATATCATGCAGAAACTCTCGTCTCAAACCATTCCCTCTGTACTCACATTATTTACTTGCTCATCTCTGTTTCACAGTAATTTCAAAAGTTATTTGCCAGCTTCCTAATAGGTAAACAGTTAATCTCAGGTTGCCAGGCATTGAATCTATTCATCTCAGACTCTACAGTACTGAAATAGTCTGTTGCAGACTGGTTGACAGTATTTATTTGCTGACTGGCAGTTAAATATTTAATTGTTGGATTCACTAACAATTAACTGTATCAAACAAAGATGTTGAATAGCTTTTAATTTTCATATAAATTTACTTTTCACTTTTTTCTGCATTCTGGTTCTTAAGAGTTGAAAGCCTCAGATGTATAAAATCCAAGATGATTATAGAATTATAGTACCTTTTAAGGAAGTCAGAAATATGCTAGATGATGAATATTCACATAAACATAAATATATTCTCTGATTCCTTTCAAACTTTTGTGCAGAAATATCCCAGTCTGAGATAATGTTACAAAATTGAAATCAAAAGGCATTATGAGTGGTACCAGAAATGACAGTGATATTACCCGTCATCTCAGTTGCCTAGACCTGAGCTTTGCTGTTTGTTTGCTGGATTGTCTGTCCGATTACTGAGGAAGCAGAAGTGACTAGTGCAGACAAGATAACTAAATTCAGAAGACTGCAGTGATAGTGAAGGTTAATTAATCACTAGGGACAAGCATCCATGCTTTGGGAACCAGTCAAACTGTTTTCAGCTAAAACCTTTAAAATAATTGAAGTGTGACAGAACTGTAAGCAATTTCAAGAAAAGGCCTGGTATCGTGCTTGGTAATGTAACTGAAGGAACAGAATCACAGAGTCCTTTAGGTTGGAAAGGACATCTTCAGATTCTCTGGTTAAACTCCATGCTCAGCTACAGCAGGTTGCCCATGACTGTGTCTAGTCAAGTTTTGAATATCTTTCTCCATGGTTTGGTTTTGCTGGGCCCAACTTTGCATTCAGGCAGGGTGGAAAGGATGATTACAAGGAGGAGGAGCTATCTGGAGTGAGGAACTGGGGAAGAGGAAAGAGAGGCAGGGAAGGAGACAATAGAACTTTGTATGAGTAGAGGTGGAGCTTATACCTGTGGGTGTGGAGGCAAAAGGCAGATATCTAGCCAATGAAAAGAGCAGAGAGAGGATTCTGGTGAAAAGCAAACATCAAAAAACAAACAAACAAACAAACAAACCAAACCAAACCAAAAACCAGTTTTAAAATGTAATCTATTCAGAAATTGTCATGTAAACCAAGGCTGCTAGCTTCTATACTTCCTGTGGTCAGTGAACAGACTAGAAACTCACTGCTTAAAGTGTGCATCCTATACTTTTTTAAATAGTTTATCAATATATGTCTACTATCTCCGGCACTTTTGCTGTTAGCTCATTTGTAGTGGTCTGTGTTGTGATACCAAAAGTCCAAATCTTTATGTATTAATGCTAGAGTAGGTCCAAAGAAAAGAAGTTTAACTATTACAATTATTACAATACTTAAAAATCTGTGTGAAGAGTATTGAGATTACACAGTCAGAAACACAGATACTTGAAAATGCTATCTCTGTGTGTGTGTTTTTTCCTCCTTTTGTCCTCCCTTTTTTTTTTTTTTTTTTTTTTTTTTTTTTTTAGTAAGTATTATGCTGCAGCCTTTAATGATAAGGTCAAATACAAGACAAAAAAGACAGGACAGAACCATCTGACCCATACCTCCATACCTCCCTGACTGCCAAATATGTCTTCTCTCAGGGTGAATCAGGTCTTTGTATCTGTTTTCTGTAGTATCTGCCTTGTACATAGCAGTAAACAGGGCATGGGAGGCAGAAAAAAAAAAAAAAAAAAAAAAGAAAGCTCAGAGAATGTGACTGTCTCCATCTCTACCACAGACATCTTATGAGATACGAAGACTGACATGTAATCGTTCCAGTAGAACAAAAATCCTGGCTTTCTCATATTATGTGGATGCCTGTGCAATACTTTGAAGCCAGATTTGTGGAAAAGTGGAACTGTTATTTCTGGAAACTGAAGGAAAAATGATTGTTCTAATCCCATCTGGGTTTGAACTCGGGAAAAAAAAAAGGGGGGGGGGAGGCAGGATCTAAATTGCTTAAGTGGCATTTAAGGATCATTTTCACAATTTTAGCCTTAGATCTCTCACCCATTAAAATATGAGAATACTTTTCTTCCTTTCTTCCTTTGATACAAATACTATAAATAAGTGTAACTAAATACTGTTCATAAACATACTGTTATGACTATGGTCGTAAAGGAAGAAATTGCTCTGTATATAGTATGACTCCTTCTGCATGTATATGACTCCTTCTTCTAATAAAATTCACAGAGATGAACACTGTGAAAAAAAAAAATCAGTATGTCTATATCTATCTAAAAGTTAGGCATTTAGTCTAAGGTCATGTCAACACAATAATCAGATGATTCATTTTATTCCAAGGAGACATTTGGATAGAGCAAACCACCCTCTGTAGCTGCTGGACTGTCTAATTACTGAGGAAGCAGATATGACTAGTGCAGACCAAATAACTAAGTTTAGAAGACCATGGTGATAGTGAAAATAAATAACCATTGTGAACAAATATCCATGCTTTGGAACCAGTTAAACTGTTTTCAGCTAAAACCTTTAAAATCATTGATATTCAACAAAACTGTAAGCAATTTAAAGAAAATACCTGGTATTGTGATTGGTAATGTAAGTGAAGGAATCATTCTCTACTGCAGTTACAAAGTAATGAGTGAATAAAGGTGGAAATAATAATAATAATTAAAAAAAAAAAAAAGCATTTTGGTCATGTAGAGATTCTGTAAGGATAAAAATGTCTCATCTATTTGATTGTGATGATGGGGTGGGCATCTGAAGCCTAAAGTCTACAGACAGATTCCATCATATATTTGTACACTATTAAAAATGATCAGTTTATTTAATTTCATGATGCTAACACATACAAAAAAAAAAAAAAAAAAGTGTTGACTACTGTGCATAGTTAAGAGTGTATGTTGCATATGGGCTGACTATCACGTCTGATGGTGGAGGAAGTCTGTTTGTGTCTAATACTGTTCCCTAGAGAAATTGTTCAAGAGCTGTTCATCCTTGTGGAAAGATTACTCTGATATCAGTGAGACTTATCTGCTGTGTAAGTGCCAGTTGAGTTGTAAAGCTTCTCTAGAGTATTTTATCAGGTGTTCTTAGTCAGCAACAATGGTCTCTATGTGAAGAGAAAGAGACAAGAAAAAAGGCTTAGTTTTTCTGATTAAAATCCATGAATCTAGTAATTATTTTTATTTATTTATTTGTTTTAGAATATTTTTAGGATCATGCAAAATCTATCCAACTCGTCTTTGCTATCACACAGGTACTGAAACATATAGCATTTTCATTTTATTTAGTTTGTTCTCTCCATTAACACTGAATCTTTCTTCAGATGAAAAAAAAAAAAAAAAAAAAAAAAAAAAAAAAAAAGATGTGCTTAAAAGGATCTTATAACTGATATAACTTATAATAACTGATTTTCTTGTGCTTATGCTGACAGTTTCTGCTTGGAAATTCTTCAAATTCTGTCCTCAGACAGATTTATATGTGGACTATCCACATATGTTTCAGTGAGAGTTTCGCACTTTTATCTTACAAAAGAATTTGACCTCTGTGTTTTGTCTCTCTTAGGAATAGTTTAGGAATATTAGCTATACTATGCCCTAAAAATATTTCATGCCCATTGCTGTCTGACTGGTAGTAATTCAGGAACCACTTTGTAGGAGACTGAAAGTGGATTTTGTAATCCTTTTGAAATCTTTCATTTTTTTGATGTCTGTATACTAATCAAATTGAAAATGAAATGTAGAGAAATTCAAGGCTGTTACAGTAAAACACAGGGCTTTTAGCTAGTAGTTGATAGTGGAAATGGAAGTCCAAAGATGAAAGTTATGATATAGCATCAATTCTGGATTTTGTCTATGGCTTGGCAAAAATCTCTTAGGCCCAAACTGTTCCTGCTGTTGTAACTGGAAGGGAGAAATACACATTACTTTTGCAGCTGTTTCTTCAACTATTAAATGAGGTGCTAATTTTCCCTGTCTAGTGGTGTGTGAAGATTTTCAGATCTCTTTGATTTACTTTGAGGGTCCCAAGTAGGTGGAGTTCTGTCTCCCTTTGTATTATGTTTCTTTTTTTGTGTGTGTGTGTTTTCATACACACACACAAATAAGCTGCTTTCTATAAGCTGCTTTATATGTATAATAGGATTGTTTGCTATTCTCTCACTGATTGTGAAAGAATCAAGCTCTATGTAGGCGTTATTATAGTGGCATTTTTTGAACCTGTTGCTCTTAAATGTCTAAGAAGTTCTGGGCAGAACATAGAGACAGATGTTTCTCTAAAACCTGGGGGAGCGGGAGAAAGAGTTGGTATGGGGCTGATAATAAGAAATAAATACTCCCCCCCCCCCCAAAAAAAAAAAAAAAAGACTTTAATAACTCTATTTATTTATTTATTTATTTATTTGGATTTTCACAGCTTCTTTTCCAGCTAGTAAAATAAACAATTAAAGGCATTTCTGTTTGATATGTTATTCAAGTTAATGAGCAAAAAACACATTTATTATTCTCATAAAGGAGCTGAGAGAAGGAAATCTGTTTCAAACTTGTCATTGTTTGATGCAAGGCTAAGGATTAATATTCTTATTTCAGATCAAGAGTATCCCATTTCATTACAAAAAGTTTCTATTTTATGAACTTGCATTATGTAGAAATCGGAGTGTTCACAAAGAGGATTACATAAAAAAAAATAAAAGGTCTGAAACAAAAACAGCTTAGTCATTTCTGAGCTTGTGTATCAAATCCCAAGAAAATAACCCATCCCAGATCATCTTATAAAAACAAGTAACCAGCCAATGTGAAACTGAGAAAATGAATTAGAATGCTGAGTTGACATAAAATGTATAAAGAAATAATTGTTGCAGTTCCTATCCCATAAACTATAAAACTATAGCATAGTTTTTACTCTTTTTTAGACCTACTAGGTTCTTAAAAAGTACCAGTCCCATTTTTTGTACTAATTGAAATTTCAACTCTCCATTCTGTGGACTTGTCTGTGCACCACATCTAAATGCACAGAAGCATAAACTGAACTCTTCAGCATGATTATTCCACTAGTCAAAGACTGGTTAACCGTGGCTGCATCAGGCAGGAGTGGTTTCCAGGTTTTCCTTTGGCAACAATCACTATAAAGTATTTATGTGTTTCCATGTATAGAAAATGGGGAAAAAAACACTTTTGTTCATTCAGCTAGTTATGCAGATAACAAACAAATATTTACAATTTCATTCAAATTTAGAAATTTTTCTCCACTTTATCTTTATTTATTTATTTTTTTCCCTCATTAATTATTATTTTTTAATTATTATTTATTTAGTTAGTTAGTTTATTTTTCCCCCATTATTTATTTATTTTTCTTCCTATTATGATGGGTGGAAATCAGTAAAAACTATTTGGTGGCTAAAGATCAGGTTATGTTGAGGTATTTCAATAATAGGATGAGGGATTTATTTGTTGTTGTTGTTTTCTGTGTTTGTTTTATTTATTTGTTTGTTTTGTTTTTAAGATAGGATAGATGTCTGTCAACGATATATAACTCCTAGGTCTTATTTCTGACATCTCCTTGTGTTCCTGGGTTGAGTGTAAAAACCCATCTTCAATTTGTTAATCTGCCCCATATTTGCAAGAGCAATCTATATGTAATGCTCTTTCTTGTCAGAAAACATAGCGTGTGTCTGAGAAGTTTGAAAATGAGTTTTTGAAACTCTTCCTTTTCTGAATTATCTTGTTTTCTAACACTCTTTTTGCCATTTTACTGCTTCAGTTGGAAGTATTTCCATGGTATAATAATATTGTCTCTTAGGAACAAGTTTGGGATTGTACTGGTCAACAGAGTTGAAAAGAAAGTAATATTAATAACTCTAGTTACCGTGCTTATAGGCTAAATGGAATGGAAAGATTTCTAATTCCTTTTCAGAATTTATAATAATTTTCCTGCAAGCTGACCAGAAGTATCTAGCCAGCTCACTGCTATAAATGAGGGTCTGTTATCAGTTTGCTTTGTGTAGAATAAAGGTAGAATGTGTAGTAGTTTGTGTAGCTTTCTGTAGAATAAAGGTAGAATGATTAGGCTGAAATGTCCTACTTCTGTGGAGCAGCTTAAAGGTAGGAATTTTACAATTGCACCCGTGAGTTGTAGAAGATACCTAAAAACACCTGAAATATTCCACATGACTCACCAGAGATATTCTTGTTCCATCTGCTCCGCTCCAACTCAGAGAAGCACGTAATGTGGATGGGAACATTTGACTCGGAGAACCTTTGGGTTGATAAAACAGTAGAAAATACCCACTGTGTCTAAAGTCTTTGCCTTGTTCACCCTCTCATTTTCTTTATATATATAGCAAAATACCTTGTAAATAAAGTTTGTGTTTAATATGTCCTTGCCTGCATGACAATATTTTATTTTATTTTAGTTTAGTTTAGTTTATCACTTGTAAGTTGTACCTATGGTTTCCTCTACAATGTACTTTTAATTTATTTGTACTGTCTGCAATCCCCTAACTTTTATGTAAGTGTAACAGCAAAGTGTTGATCTCATTGATCCTTCAGTTAGGTGTAACTGCTAAGTGTTAGTGGGAGTAGGACACTACTAAGTGAAACCCTCCTTGTAATAATCCTTCAAACATGTATATTTGGGTGACAAGTAAGAGGGTATAAACCAAAAAGTGTAACAGTATTTCAGCATAAGAAGCCCAGAGAAAATAATCACTGTCATGTAAAAACAGAGCTGGACATAATCTACAATACTAGTACTTTTTATATGTAGGTTACTGTATGTGAAATGCTACAGTAATTGCCTCCTTAAAGTATTATCTCGATTTCTCATATAAAAACTAAGCTGTACACAGTAGCACAAATAGACTCAAGTGGACTTTTTTTTCCCAGCATATCTGTGTAAATGATCATGCCAATTATCTTTTGCTCTTAAGCTGAATTTAATTGTTATTCAGTATGATTTTGTAGCATGTCTGATGGTGTCACCGAGGATTTCCATCCTGAGACAGTGTGCTTCTTTTTCTAGGGCTTGTGTCAAAACTCAAGTTATTGAGATAGAAATCCTTCCACTGCATGATGCTAGAGAATTCCTACTCTATTTGATTAACAGCCAGGTAAGCTTCTGAGGTTTTTTTTTCAGGAAGTGCTGTGTTCTACTTTCTTTGGAGTGCTGCATCTCTTGCATCTAATGTCACCTGCAGATGGGCAGCCCAGGAGTGCTGGATAGAGAAACTACTCTCACAAGCAGGAAGGAGCTGGATAATCAGCAGTGTAAGTGAGAAGTAGGAAAACACACTTCAAGGTAGCTTACTTGCTTCTAACGAGCAATAAAGATTATATGCCCTCATTAGGGAGGTAATATAGTTTCCTCAATAGGGATTTCCCTCTCTTGAGAATGAATATTCCACTGCAAAAATCCAGTCCTGTGAAAGTGTTTGTGTTCATAAATCTGAGTAGGTGCACAAGGCTTCAGACTGTGAGGTCCTTAAACTTGCTCATGCAAATGAAACTCACTGGTGGCATTAAGAATTAAGGTACTACCTAAAATTGCCTAATCAGTTGTCTTTCCCAAAGCTGAGTAAAATCAAGGGGAAGCATTTTGTATTGGGTTTAGGGTTTGAAAAATTAAAGGTGACCTGGCTGTCATTCCCATCTTCCTTCAGACAGTTTAGTTATCATACTGTTGAGAAACACTTCTGGAGTTATAATTAGATCACTTTTAAAGTAGTTTTATCCCAATTTATTTTAGGACGTAAGATTTGCCTTTCATTCATTTATTCTTGAAGCTCAAATGCAGCAATGAAATGTTAATTCAGAAGACTTTGTAGGGCTTTTCATTCTATGTCTGAGACCAGGCATGGGAAAGTCAGCTTGGGCATGCATTCCAGCAGCCAGTGTTTGTGTGAACACTGCACAGCTGGAACGATGAGGCCTCTGCAGCAAATGTCTTCCATCCAGCTGCCCAGGGGCAGGCAGAGATCATCTTCACAGCCTCTCTACAGCTGCCATGATTTCAGCCACTGTATCTGTGTCATCCTGTGTTTAATTATTGCACCAGAGGGCTGCAACATTCCCTGGGCAAGGAATCTTTGAATTTTAGCCCTGCAACTCATGAGGGAATTGCTTAGAGTTTTTTTTTTTTTTTTTGAGATGTAATAGGATTTCAGAATTTAAATAAAGATGTTATTAACAAAATATAAATATATTTCTGCCTTGACTGTTTTCTGCCATCCTGCTTAACCTGGAAAGAAATATATTCAGGTGCTGTACTAATTGCTCTGTGGGGGCAAATAATTTATACATGAGGGTTTGTTTAAAATGAAAGGGGTATTCTCTATCATCTCCCCGTTTCCTATCTAAGATCTTGAGTCACCATTGTGACTGCATTCTTTAGGGAAGCACCAAGGATTTCTTTAGGCTGTAATGGATTTAGTTAAAAATAGCCAAACATATACAATTTAAATAATTATTGTTTCTAAATGAGAAAAATCATTTTTTCTTCTCTCTGTTGCCTCCTGTTGTGAATATGTTGTAATCATTATCTGCTGGCAGGAGACAACTTAAAAGGTGGCCTGTGATATGTTGAGAGTGTGTATTGAATGTATCTAGGCAAGATCATAACCATGTTGTCCTGAAGTCAGATGGTAGTTCTGCTGTTGAATACAGATCCAAAAAATGTTCCTCCCCAGAAATGGAAAAAAAAAAAAATATATATATATATATATATTTTATAATAAATAAATATATTTATTTTTTTTATTGTGGTGGTTTTACCGTGCTGGGCAGCTAAACCCCACAACCGCTCTCTCACTCCCCCTCCTTTAGATGAGGAGGGGGAGAAGTAAAGCAAAGAACAACTCACGGGTTGAGATAAGGATAATTTAATTAAAGGGAAATAATTATAATAATTAAATAAAGACTACCATGAACTAAACAATTTAACTAAGGGGAAGTAAAAGGGAAAAGGGGAAAAAGGGAGGAAAACAAACAAACAAAATAAATGAAAGCTATATGGAAGTGCAGAGGAAAGAAATTACTCTCTACTTCCCACAAATGAGCGATGATTGACCACGTCCTTGAAGCAAGGCCTCAACGCACACAGCCGGTGTTCGAGAGGAGGACCGACGTCTTCTCAACGAGAGCCCACACCTCCCCCCTTCTTCCTGTTTCCACCTTTTATTGCTGAGTGTGACACCACATGGTATGGAATATCCCTTTGATTGGTTTAGGTCAGCTGCCCTAGTGATGTTTCTCTCCTCACTTTTTGCCCACCCCCTAGGACGGTTAGAGAAAGGCCCAATGCTGTGCCACTGCTGCTCAGCAGTAGACACAACATTGGTGTGATAACACTGCTGTTCCAGCTACAAGTACAGAGTACGGCACTGAATGGGCTGCTGCCGGGAAAGTTAACATTCCAGCCAGACCCAGTACATTTATATATTAAATTTAAAATAAATATATATATATGTATATATATAAAATGAGGAATATATATATATTCCTCATTTTCTAATCAGTGTGATAGTTTTGGAATAGATAATAATATTGACAAACAAAGAAAATGAATGTGTAAATTTTATTCCCAACATTTAACATACATATTAACCTCTTTCTTTGTTGTGAGCCTTTTCCCCTAAATAATGCAAAATGCAGTTTAAAGTCCCATAAATATTGTTGTGTGACCCAGCACATACCAAGTTTCTTCTCAATTTTAAAGCTTTCTACTCTTAAAGGTGGCACAGAGCTCCCACTGTGTCAGAACTCTCCAGGAGACACAGATGAGTTCAGGGAATGCAGAATTACATATTCTTATCACTGCACCTGAGGTCATATCTGTTAGTGGTAGAGGTTGTTAGGCCATTATCAGCCACTGATTCTTCTCCAGCTGTGAGAATAATTTGGATTCAGGGAGGAAGCATAAACTGATCTCCTTTCACTCACCCACCAATTTTAATATGATTTGTCTTCTCTGTACTGTGTGTTGGCCCTTTGATATACCAGTGTTACAAGTATATTATTTTTAAGTTTTATTGTCTGTTAACTTATCAACTCTGTTGTGACTTATGGTTGTTATTTTAAGCTAGTTTAATACTTTAAGCTGGAAAGCTTGCATTGACTACATTGGCCTTAGTTTAGACTTCTAGGCACAGGTTTATATCATTTAAAGGATCACACTGCTGAAGCAAGGACTCCTAAAAGTGTTTGCTTTCATAGACAAGATACCTTCTAAGCCTTAAGGATTACAAAAAAAAAAAAAAAAAAAAAAAAAACAAACGAAAAAAAAAAGTATTGGTTGCTCTGAAAAACAAATATAATGTACTTTTCTTTCCAAATGGTTACCTTTTGTTTGCTGTGAGCATATGTCCTCTTACTTCTCTTTTCCTCTCCATCTTTTCATTACATATATATATAATAAATATAACAATATATATATATTTAAATACTTATGGGCCTTGTAGACAACACTGTGAAATATCTCATGTTTTATTTATACTTGCTTAACATTACTTAGAAGTAGGAAAATGGCATTATCAATACACAAAACCTCATTGTGGTCTGCAAACTTTTCTTTTAACTCTTTTATTTTACTAGCACATAGTCATTATTATAATAACTGCAGCATACAATGATAACTGTCACAAAAAGAATAATAAAATAATATAAGCATTAGTTTAATAAATATGAACAATTAATACAAGCTGCATGGACAATTTGAGCTAGGAATAGGCAGCTTGGAAGTTAAATGACTAGAAATCACAGAATCACAGAATTGTAGGGGTTGGAAGGGACCTCCAGAGATCATTGGGTCCAACCCCCCCTATCAAAGCAAGTTCCCTAGAGCAGGTTGCCTAGGTAGGCATCCAGACGGGTCTTGAATATCTCCAGAGAAGGAGACTCCACAACCTCCCTGGGCAGCTTGTTCCAGTGCTCTGTGAAGAAGTTCTTTCGCATATCAGTGTGGAAATTCTTGTGCTCCATTTTTTGGCCATGGGCTCTTGTCCTGTCCCCACAGACCACTGAAAAGAGGTTGGCCATATCCCTTTGTCTCCCACACTTCAGGTATTTATAAACATTGATAATCAATCAATCAATTAATAAATAAATAAATCTACTCCGTGAGAGGGATGTGAGATACAGCTTTCCACAAGCAAGAAGGCTATGCTGTCTGCAAGAGAGTTGCCAGGATATTATTATTATTATTATTATTATTATTATTATTATCATTATCATTATCATTATCATTATCATTATCATTATTATTTAATATTATTTATGTTGAAATAAAATGTTGTAATCACATTTCATTGCTTAACAAATAAAAACAGCAAGAGAACTGTCTAGGTGGCATTTTTCTGATGAATCTGGATTTGTACAGATGTTATTGTATGCAGGTGAACAAAATACTTAAAACAGTCTCTGTAATTATCTTAATTTAAAATAAAATTTTTAAAATATTTTTTTTTAGTTCTGACTGTAGGTATTCTCTCCTCTTACAGTTATGTTTTTATGTATTATCCACGTAATCAGTAACCGAAACTTCACCTCACCGTATTACCTGCATTTTCCATGCCATACCTGCATTGAATTGTTTTTTATGAATTGTTTTTGTTTGTTTGTTTGTTTTCTCCCATGGAATTGTACATTTTAGACAGATTCTTTTCATTAAGAATCTATCTATTAAGAATCTATCTCAACCAGAAGATAAGTGCATAACAGAAATTAATGAGCAAAATTCTATCATCTCTATTATTCTCTTGAATTTAAAATATATAACTTATTTTGATATAGGGATCACAGCTATGAGAGATTTTGAAGTCACTTTTGCTATATTTTGCATATAGGAACATCAAATGAAATTAATATTTTTCAGAAGTAAGGTAGGGATGCTTCCATTTTTGGATCCCCATGTGAACACATGAATGTGTTACAAACTAAAAACAACTCCTCTCAAAATTCAGAATCAACATTTTTGAAAACTTTGGACTGTGAAATTTCACTAAGTCATAGAAAAGATTCCAGTGAGAGTCAGGAATACCATAAGATTTTTTTTTTTTTTTTTTTTGGTATATAATGATAGTCAGCATACAGAGTTTTTGAAACATCTGCTTGTAAAGACAATTCAAGTACTGGGTGGCTGTTGGAATTCTGTCCCTTGAAAAGCTAACCCTGTCTGGTTAAATCTATTGCAACACAGTGAAAATTAGTAATAATATTATTTCCTGTCAGTAACCATTACATATTTTGACTACAGTAGAAAAATAATAATAATTGTTTCCCTGTAAAGTGATTTATAACCCATGATTAAAATATTTTATTGTATATCTTATTCTCTTCATGCAACAAAATAAAGTCTTTAAGCCTTTCCTGTGCTTGACGTACAACCCTATAGGACTGAGTACAAGAAACAAAAAAAATAGAATGAAGTCTGTCACCTGAAACATACCACTATGCACAGGGAAAGCTCTTAATTTGTAGGATTTAAAAAAATAAAAAATAAAAAATCTTTATAGATTATTGTTCGGAACATGGTATATTTATACACAATCTTTACATAACTAATGCAATACCGTGTCACTTCTGTAAACTCATGAGTATAACACTGTTGAAGCTGAGATCCCAGTACCTTAAATGCATTTGTAGAGGAAGCATTGAATATCATCAAAGAATTAAAAGACTTTTCTGACCCAATGAATGTTCAGAGATCCAAGTGGGATAAAGTTGCCTTTACATCACTTCTGCTGCTTCCTAATTTAAGAACTTGGCTTTTTAAATCTTTTTTTTTTTTTTTTTTTTTTTTTGCATGTCTGTGTGTGCACATAACATATACAGTTCATATTCTATTTTAGCTGATTTGCTGCTTATATATTACACAATTTAAATGCAACAACTAAAACAAACAAACAAAACTTTAAAAAGACATTGAAAGAAATATGTATAAACAATCAAGCAGGGCGAGTAAAGACGATTCTCCCTAACATCTCTGAAAGGTTTGTATAAAATTCCTCTTTGCTTGTGTTCAAATCTCTCCACACTGCCTTTTTATGAAAATTCATGCAAGTTAAGTTTTGTTCTTTCAAGTGTACATGGAAAATGAATTTCAGGCTCACAGCCAAGATACATTTAATCATGAAACAAAATTAGTTTAATTGTGAAACTAAATGTTTGGGGATGAATTAGAATTATGCAACTTAATGTAATCAGGAAGCAAAAACAATAGTCTGCTCTAGGTGGCTTCAGACTACTGATAATGACCTATTGTACATGTATGTGTGGTTATAGGCACAGAATGCAATTTGCCAGAAAATTAATATCTACAAGCAGATTCTACAGTTGTGCAGTTCCAAAGATTTTGGAACTCCTGACAGTATATTATATTTCTGTAAATTTTGGGGTAAGAGATATTGTATTGGGGATCTTGTATGTTTGTTTCTAATAATCTTTAGTCTTGTCACAATTCCAGATAGCCTTGTCCAAAAATTTAATTATTTGTTGGTTGGGTCAAAGTTATGTGATATTTCAGGTGATATTCAAGTTTGGGAGGGTGTGACGTTACTTTTTCAAACTCAAGACAAGTCAAACTGAGTAAGTCTTCCTAGAAACATGTTCTAAGGGAATACTTCATAAATTTGAAGTCTAGAACTGACTTCTACTCCTACCTCATACAAGTTCTTACTAGCACTTCTCAGTTATGTACTCTTACTATTAAGTGTTAATAATAATGGAAATCATGACTATTAAGATGGAAATTTTAAATTCTGGAGAAATATGTACAAGTTACATTTTTGGAATATAATTATAACTATTCATTAAAAAAGCCATTTCTGAATGTAGATAGCAGTGACAAGTTAAACACAATTCTGTTTTGGCTACAAACCTAATAAAATAGTTGAAAGACTTTTTTGAAATAGGAACAAAATATTTTTTACCACTTTTTTTTTTTTAATTGAAACTTTTCAAGAAATCACTATTGTATACGGACCAGATATTGCAAATTTTAGTCCTTAAAATGAAAAACAAATCAAAATAAACCAAAAACAACCTATATAGCCATAAGTAGATGAAAATGAAGAGTATTGGAATAAAACTTGTTACTGTTTTAATCTGTCATAATATAAATAGTGAGTCCTTCCTTACAGAAGAGAAGTCTCTTGCTATTAATATAGGATAATTTCACTTTAGCAATCTCATATCAGAAACAAGGATATCCCTGGAACAGTTTGTTGTCTCCATTGACTGTAGGAGCCAAGATGACTACTGTATACTAGCTGATTTCTCTTCTCTGTCTCAAAACTTATTGTTCTTAGTGAGAGTGTTATTGTAGATACATAAATAAAAAAGGTTCCAGGGAATTGATGCCCCAGGAGGTACAAAATAAACTAGACAAACAGATGAAATAACACAGAAATGAATGAGTATGATAAGCCAAATTTAGCAGACATTGTCTTATATTTTCTTCTAACTGTAGCTAGGACCTATAAAAAGAATGGCATCAATCAAGGACTTTGTACAAGTGAGGAAGTATGGAAGGAAAGATGAAGAATTCATCAGTCGTGTTCTACATTATTAGGACTACAAAGTTAGACTTAAAACTTGTTTTACAGAAGGATAGGGAAATAATTTAATAACCTATCTGTTTACTATTTTTTACCTAAGTCAGAAGGTTGTGCAGGAGGAAGCCCTAAAGTGATTAAGGAATAGACTGACTGGTCTGTGAAGACTTCAGTTGCTGGCAAAGTAAAATCAGAAACCAAAAATTGCAAAACATAGGGAGTATAGAGCTATTTTTGATAAGCCTTAAACTCAGGTAAGGCTTTATGCGTTAAGTGGGTGAAGAAGAATCTGAGAGGAGGGACTAAAAATGTGACAATTATGTAGTTAATAATGTGTGAAAAATTCTGAATAACAGCATACTGAATATATTAGAATTGAGGAATATGCTTGCTGTCATTAGTATTAGAAAATAGAGGACTGAAAAAGACAGGATGTGAAATGGTGAAAGATTTCATTGTGGTAGGATAAAGATCAACAGTTTAAAGCTGTTGATCTTTAAGGAGGTAAAATTTGGATCCAGTTTACATATGTTTCTTTAAAGAAAGCATTGAGTAAAAAGTAATTCCTAAAATAATGGCTTTTCTGACCTTGGACAATGAACAAAATCTCTGTTTTTGAGGCTATTCAGAAAAAGGAGAAGAAATAATAAAAATAAGGACAGGGAATAAATTATAAGTATTTAGAGAAAAGACAGTCAAGTTAGTTAGGGAAAGTGATGGTAGCATATGAACACGAACCAACTAAGAAAATACTATCAGTTGTGGCTAGCCGGAGACCAGCAGGTGGGAAACTTTGTTTGCAAACAGTCCTTGGATGGAGTGAAGAACTCTAAGATATATTTCTGAATGATTTCCCTCCTTTTCTTCTCCTCCTTACTTGGAGTGAAAATATAATAAAAGCAGGAAAAAATTGCGAGTCTTAATGAGTCATTTTTAGCTATCACAGTGCTTCAGTTGTAGCATTTTGAAAAAGAAAAAAAAAATAGATGGCTGATTTTAGGTGGGATGGCACAGGATTTCTTTGTGGAGGTCAAGAAGTTAAAATTTTGACAGGGACAGTGATGAAATAATTTAATGCCTCAGCTGTTTGGGTGCAGATGGTCATCCACATGGGGGATATTCTTCTAGCAGGTTATTGAGTCAATGGAGCTGGCTGCTTGCAGTTTGGCAGTTGTCCATTAATACGTAAAACAAAATTTTGGACTATGCAAAATTGGGTGTTGAAGTACATTTTATGTTGTGCCAGGTTTTCTTCGGTACCTCGTGGTCTTGGATGATAGGAGGATTAAGAAATGGAAATTTAACATTGGCACAATGGTTGACAATCAATTGACAACTACATTTTTAAGGAGACTGTTGTTTTCACTTATATGGGATTTTTTTGTTGTTAGCAAAACACATAAAGATCAATTAAAAATGACTTGCACAGTCGCTCCACGTGTTTTTTGTTTGTTACTCATAGGTCCCATGTAGAAATTTGTTGAACTGCAGTTAATTCTATTCCTGTTATTGAGCTGCAGTTTTGCACGCTGTACTCATGTTTAAAACAAATGAAAAAACAAAACAAAACAAAACAAAACAAAACACAAAACACACACATAAGACATACCTCCTCTGATGGACACAGTTCAGTCAATTTCTAGTGCTACTGTAGCAGGGAAGCAGTAATAAGTGCTATCCAAGCAATAGAAAATATTTGAGGTAATAAAGATATTTTGTCAGTAAAATAGTAGTGGCTGAACAGAGAAATGCCCAGATGGAGGCATTGGGTCAAGCCAAATCATAGTTAGCCAGAGTCAGGCTTGTTATATAACTTAAGTCCAAACAGCAGTTCTCTGAGAATGAAAACCTCCTTCACGATTACCCTTCTCTGGGTGAGCACGTACCCCATCCTGCTACCAAACATGGATTCAGATAACACAGAATTGATATGAAGGGCAGAAATCTTCTTTTTGTCTTTCCATATCTTAACTAGTACATTAGTCATATCCTGTCTTGTGCTCAGCAACCAGATCTACATGATTCTTCACGTAGAGTAATGTATTACTCTTCCACAAAAACTTACCCTTTTCCCCTATCTTAACCAACTTTCCTCCCCTCCACTTTTTACATAGAAAATATAAACAGTGAATTTTGGTTTTCTGAATGCCACGGAGAGCACTGAAGACCTCAAAGCTGGGCATGGAAGGACCCAGACTGTATGTCTGCAGTTATTTTATTGAATACCCTTTGGTAGCTAACCTCAAAGATGAAACTGCATTTCTATTCCAGGATAGGAATAAAGAAAGATTAAAATGAGATTAACAGATGATCTACCCTAGAAGTTCTACTAGCTGACAACTATGAGGACTTCCAGGTGTCTGGAAGGAAAAAAAAGAACTAGTGTCAGAAAAGCAACATACCAAAGAGGATTTATTCTTTTATGGTATGTATTAACAGATTCTGACTGAAATTAGTTGGATTTTACATTTTGGACAATGCTTTCAGTTTTGGTGCTAGGAATTTACAGGGATGGTTAGAGTCCAGATGTGAATTATTCAAGAAAATCTTAAGCTAAATTTGTCTGATGATTCATCAGGAAATATCCTTTATCCCTTGTCAAACATTAAAATTTGTTGAGCATAAACACAACTCAAAAAGCACTGAATCTTACACCAGTTAAAACGAGCAGCATTTCCAAGTTTTCTGAGATCAGCATGTGAATAAAGAGCAGCTGGAAGAACCAGAACCTGGAAAAAATTAGTGATCTTGTTATGAATAGGGAATAGCCTGATAAAATCTTCTCCACTGAGAAAATGATACACAGAACTTCTGTATTTTCTCTTTAAATTATTGAGACAGAGGACAAAACATTTGAAATGGAACATGGTAATTAATAGGACCAAGAATGAAAGGGATGGGAAAACAAATGATAAAAACTGGGGCTGTAAGATTCATCTGACAGAAAAAAGAACTTCACAGAAAAAGGAGGGTTGAGGAAGTATCCTATGAAAGGACTAACAAAAAGAATTGTGAATACATTGTGAGGGAAAGATGGCATGATGTGCTATACTTTTTTTAGTATGTGCTGCTCTGGTGAAGACAAAAAATTGTGAGACAGGAAAATATATTCTCATCTCTGGTTTCCAGCTGCTTTTGAATGCACATGTTGCATAGTAGGCAGAAAACTGAAATCGGCTAAACCTGAATTCCAGCAGCAACTCCATGAAGTCTTGGAAAGTCATCAGAAAGGAAGCAGTTGCAGTATATTTGGGGCCTGGATGTTTTGGTCTAGCCAAAGAAAAGTCACTGTATATTATTTGCAGCATACTAATAATATGGATTTCATTTCAGATAAAGCTATCAATCTATTTATGCCACAGTACTTCCTGTGCTTGCATTGAGACAGTAACTAGAGACTGATTCTAAAACTTCATAGTGTTTCTACTTCTTCAAATGGAAGTCTGGCTAAATGAAAAAGATGAAAATTAAGTACATAACAAAATATAAATTTAATATTACTATGGGTTTATACTTCGTTGAGCACCCAAACTCTTTGTTTTCTCTTGTGGAGCTTGAAATTCATTAGCAGCACTTTTTCTTTTTATTCTCCCCTCCCACTGCCTGTAGCCTCCAATACTTTATTACCTTCAGGTCATTGTGCAGCTTGCTTACAGAACTCCCATTTCTGTGTCATTGGTAAATTTGATCACACTTGAAAGTATAGCAAACAAACACCTGACAAAAGAAGAGACTCATTAACAGCCTTCATTTCCTATGCAGCAACCCAAGCAAGCACAGGCATACATGAGAGTTCTGGCAGGAATACAAAGGAACTGTGCTTGAAGACTGACAATTAAAACTTTCTTAGGAAGCAGGACCGCCTCCTTGTTTCAGCTGTGCACTGGGAGAGTGAAAACAACTCCCTGGACCACCTGCAGTTACTCCACACAGATAGTCTGGGGAGCACAGTTTGAAAACACCTGCCAAGCGTCAAGTCTCTGAGCTGGAGTCTCACTCACTTGGCAGGCTTCTTGTTCATTACAGCACTCAGCATCCAGATTAACTTTGCTGAGATAACTTACCCTGGCCCTTAAGAGCAGACATAACACAGGGACAGAAAATGAAGATGCTACTTTGCTACAAGGTTTCTCTGTCATAATCACATTAGACCTAGCATTAGGTCCACAATTATTTCCACCTTTGTGTTAGATTACACAAGAAAATTTTAAATCTTATCCCCAAGGAAGGGAGAAAAACAATTGGATTTCCCTGATCTGAATGGTGGATCCATACTTTTGGAGACCAACAAATGCTGTCTGTCTTCTACAGGAGGTTCTGCTGTAGCTGTCCCCAGCAGGTATAACAGCCCTGATGTGAATTGAAGGTTATGTCTAGTGTGATGCTTCTGTCTGTGCAGGCTATAAGACAGGTGGGAGGCATATTTGCTCAAGACCAGACCCAGAGCAGAGGTTCCTATGATTGCAGCCAACAAGTTAGTCCAGCTCTAGGTCATCAACTCTACCTGCGTACATCAAGAGTTGCACTTTTGTCTTCATGATTAACAATACATTTAAGTATAGAAATATTTTGTACACCAGGGAGAAGATTGAACCCTTTCCCTTCCAAAAATCCAAATGCTCTTCTGCCACAGTGCTGGCATCATGCATATTCCTAATTCATTGCCATGACTTCCGCAAAGAACAGGACAAGAACTATGGCAGGACAATAGGAATAAACATTTAAGTCATACTTGACAGCTCTGGAAATTCAGAGGTTAACATTGCTAATGCTGATTCATGGGATGAAGGGTTATTACAGCTACACAAAGAAATTGTAATTGATCTTTCCACTGAGGTGTCTTTTTTTTTTTTTTTTCTTTTTTTTTTTCTCCTTAGTGTGATGATTTTCAAGTACTTAAAAGTTAGAAAATCCAATTTTATGGTTATCTATGTTAATTTCCTGGATAGATATATTATGATACTGTCAAGTAATCATATACTTTTACTTATTAAAAAAAAAAATAATAATAAAAAAATATGTGTTCCTCTCACTGCACAGCATGGATGATGACATCTAAGAGAATTAGAGTTATGCATTGAATTAGGTTGATTGGAATATTCACATTATTTCTCATAGCAGCTATAAGGTGAGTTTAGAACCAATGTGAGGCTGAAAGGAGAAGGACATATGTCAGACAGACTCTAGAGCTCAGCTCTACCATTTCCCCTTCAACTGTTTGTCACAACACTTTCATATGATATTGGGCAATAACTTATTCTGATCATCTTAGACGTTGGCTGCTCTGGTGAATTTCTCACAATCAATTTAGAATTAGACTGGGAGGAAAGTGTCACCAAGGCTTTTAGGAGAGAGGTTTGAAGCTGATACCATGATAAGATTCAAAAGATGATTCAAAAGGTGAAGATTCAAAAAATTAAGATTAAGAAAAAAAATCAGATTAGAAAGTTTTTTTTTTTTTTTTAATTATTATTATTATTACTTTAACTTTTTTTTTTTTTTGACTCTTGTATCTGTAGGTTTTCATTTAAAGCATGCATTATTGTTACTGATAACAGAGGGACATATGGACTTTTTTTTTTAATAGAAAAGCAAGAAATATGCACTTGTGGAAATAATTGTTTTAACTGAACACTATTTAGGTTACAATTCCTCTTTTATTAATATTTTTCTGTATACTTAATGGATGAGTAGACAAATGTGATTAAGGAACAGTGTCATCTGTACAACTTCTATAAACAAAATGATTATTTGTAAAAGTGTTTACAAATAGATATGTACAAACATATTGTCTTTACAAACTGCATGTTGAGAACATTTGCTTTGTTTTTCTCACATCTGAAACTTGTGACATTAGAGCTGAGGGACTGGATAGGTGTATATCTGCATTTCAGGCTGGATGATGAGTGAATTTTGAAGGAAGTGTGGACAATTAGGAGAGAGACACACTGTGAAATGCTGTC